>NC_060186.1:84664079-84689079 GCF_021184085.1 Oncorhynchus gorbuscha | reverse complement strand
TACAACCAGGTACAGCCAGGTACAACCAGGTACAGCCATGTATAGTCAGGTACAGCCAGGCACAGCCATGTATAGTCAGGTACAGCGAGGTACAACCAGGTACAGCCAGGTACAACCAGGTATAGCCATGTATAGTCAGGTACAGCCAGACACAGCCATGTATAGTCAGGTACAGCGAGGTACAACCAGGTACAGCGAGGTACAACCAGGTACAGCCAGGTACAACCATGTATAGTCAGGTACAGCCAGGCACAGCCATGTATAGTCAGGTACAGCCAGGTATAGTCAGGTGCAGCCAGGTACAGCCAGGTACAACCAGGTACAGCCAGGTACAGCCAGGTACAGATCAAATCAAATCAAATCAAATCAAATCAAATTTATTTATATAGCCCTTCGTACATCAGCTGATATCTCAAAGTGCTGTACAGAAACCCAGCCTAAAACCCCAAACAGCAAACAATGCAGGTGTAAAAGCACGGTGGCTAGGAAAAAACTCCCTAGAAAGGCCAAAACCTAGGAAGAAACCTAGAGAGGAACCGGGCTATGTGGGGTGGCCAGTCCTCTTCTGGCTGTGCCGGGTAGAGATTATAACAGAACATGACCAAGATGTTCAAATGTTCATAAATGACCAGCATGGTCAAATAATAATAAGGCAGAACAGTTGAAACTGGAGCAGCAGCACAGTCAGGTGGACTGGGGACAGCAAGGAGCCATCATGTCAGGTAGTCCTGGGGCACGGTCCTAGGGCTCAGGTCCTCCGAGAGAGAGAAAGAAAGAAAGAGAGAATTAGAGAGAGCATATGTGGGGTGGCCAGTCCTCTTCTGGCTGTGCCGGGTGGAGATTATAACAGAACGTGGCCAAGATGTTCAAATGTTCATAAATGACCAGCATGGTTGAATAATAGTAAGGCAGAACAGTTGAAACTGGAGCAGGAGCATGGCCAGGTGGACTGGGGACAGCAAGGAGTCCTCATGTCAGGTAGTCCTGAGACATGGTCCTAGAGCCCAGGCTGTACAGCCAGGTAAAGCCAGGTAAAGCCAGGTACAGCCAGGTACAGCAATGTACAACCAGGTACAGTCCGGTACAGCCAGGTACAGCCAGGTACAGCAATGTACAACCAGGTACAGTCCGGTACAGCCAGGTACAACCAGGTACAGCCAGGTACAACCAGGTACAGCCAGGTAAAGCAAGGTACAGCCAGGTACAGCAATGTACAACCAGGTACAGTCCGGTACAACCTGGTACAGCCAGGTACAACCAGGTACAGCCAGGTACAACCAGGTAGAGCCAGGTCCAACCAGGTACAGCAAGGTACAACCAGGTACAGCCATGTATAGTCAGGTACAGCCAGGCACAGCCATGTATAGTCAGGTACAGCCAGGTACAACCAGGTACAGCCAGGTACAACCAGGTACAGCCAGGTACAACCATGTATAGTCAGGTACAGCCAGGCACAGCCATGTATAGTCAGGTACAGCCAGGTATAGTCAGGTGCAGCCAGGTACAGCCAGGTACAGCCAGGTACAGCCAGGTACAACCAGGTACAGCCAGGTAAAGCAAGGTAAAGCCAGGTAAAGCCAGGTACAGCCAGGTACAGCAATGTACAACCAGGTACAGCAATGTACAACCAGGTACAGTCCGGTACAGCCAGGTACAACCAGGTACAGCCAGGTAAAGCCAGGTACAGCCAGGTACAGCAATGTACAACCAGGTACAGTCTGGTACAGCCAGGTACAACCAGGTACAGCCAGGTAAAACCAGGTAGAGCCAGGTCCAACCAGGTACAACCAGGTACAGCCATGTATAGTCAGGTACAGCCAGGCACAGCCATGTATAGTCAGGTCAGGTACAACCAGGTAGAGCCAGGTCCAAGCAGGTACAGCCAGGTACAACCAGGTACAGCCATGTATAGTCAGGTACAGCCAGGCACAGCCATGTATAGTCAGGTACAGCCAGGTACAACCAGGTACAGCCAGGTACAACCAGGTACAGCCAGGTACAACCATGTATAGTCAGGTACAGCCAGGCACAGCCATGTATAGTCAGGTACAGCCAGGTACAGCAATGTACAACCAGGTACAGTCCGGTACAGCCAGGTACAACCAGGTACAGCCAGGTACAACCAGGTAGAGCCAGGTCCAACCAGGTACAACCAGGTACAGCCATGTATAGTCAGGTACAGCCAGGCACAGACATGTATAGTCAGGTACAGCCAGGTACAACCAGGTACAGCCAGGTACAACCAGGTACAGCCAGGTACAACCATGTATAGTCAGGTACAGCCAGGCACAGCCATGTACAGTCAGGTACAGCCAGGTACAGCCAGGCACAGCCATGTATAGTCAGGTACAGCCAGGTACAACCATGTACAGTCAGGTACAGCCAGGTACAGCCAGGCACAGCCATGTATAGTCAGGTACAGCCAGGCACAGCCATGTATAGTCAGGTACAGCCAGGTACAGCCATGTATAGTCAGGTACAGCCAGGTACAACCATGTATAGTCAGGTACAGAAATATACAACCAGGTAACACCAGGTACAACCAGGTACAACCAGGTACAGCCATGTGCAGCCATGTGCAGCCATGTGCAGCCAGGTACAGCCAGGTACAGCCAGGTACAACCAGGTACAGCCAGGTACAGCTAGGTACAGCCAGGTACAGCCAGGTACAGCCATGTGCAGCCAGGTACAGCCAGGTACAGCCAGGTATAGTCAGGTACAGAAATATACAACCAGGTAACACCAGGTATAGTCAGGTACAGCCATATACAACCAGGTAAAGCCAGGTACAGCCAGGTAAAGTCAGGTACAGTCAGGTACAGCCAGGTACAACCAGGTACAGCCAGGTACAGCCAGGTACAACCAGGTACAGCCAGGTACAGTCAGGTATAGTCAGGTACAGCCATATACAACCAGGTAAAGCCAGGTACAGCCAGGTAAAGCCAGGTACAGTCAGGTACAGCCAGGTACAGCCAGGTACAGCCAGGTACAACCAGGTACAGCCAGGTAACACAAGGTACAGCCAGGTACAGCCAGGTACAGCCAGGTACAGCCAAGTACAGCCATGTGCAGCCAGGTACAGCCAGGTATAGTCAGGTACAGAAATATACAACCAGGTACAGCCAGGTACAGCCAGGTACAACCAGGTACAGCCAGGTACAGCCAGGTACAGTCAGGTATAGTCAGGTACAGCCAGGTACAGCCAGGTACAGCCAGGTACAGCCAGGTAAAGCCAGGTACAGCCAGGTACAGCCAGGTACAACCAGGTACAGCCAGGTACAACCAGGTACAGCCAGGTATCACAAGGTACAGCCAGGTATCACAAGGTACAGCCAGGTACAGCCAGGTACAGCCAGGTACAGCCAAGTACAGCCACGTGCAGCCAGGTACAGCCAGGTACAGCCAGGTATAGTCAGGTACAGAAATATACAACCAGGTAACACCAGGTACAGCCAGGTACAGTCAGGTATAGTCAGGTACAGCCATATACAACCAGGTAAAGCCAGGTACAGCCAGGTATAGTCAGGTACAGCCATGTGCAGCCAGGTATAGTCAGGTACAGAAATATACAACCAGGTAACACCAGGTACAGCCAGGTACAGTCAGGTAAAGTCAGGTACAGCCATACACAACCAGGTAAAGCCAGGAACAACCAGGTATAGTCAGGTACAGCCAGGTATAGTCAGGTACAGTCAGTTACAACTATGCACAGCCATGTATAGCCAGGTACAGTCAGGTACAGCCATGTATAGTCAGGTACAGCCAGGTACAGCCAGGTACAGTCAGGTATAGTCAGGTACAAAAATATACAACCAGGTACACCCAGGTACAGCCAGGTACAGCCAAGTACAGCCATGTATAGTCAGGTACAGCCAGGTACAGTTAGGTATAGTCAGGTACAAAAATATACAACCAGGAAACACCAGGTACAGCCAGGTACAGCCAAGTACAGCCAGGTACAGCCAAGTACAGACATGTGCAGCCAGGTACAGCCAGGTACAACCAGGTACAGCCAGGTACAACCAGGTACAGCCAGGTACAACCATGTATAGTCAGGTACAGCCAGGCACAGCCATGTATAGTCAGGTACAGCCAGGTATAGTCAGGTGCAGCCAGGTACAGCCAGGTACAACCAGGTACAGCCAGGTACAACCAGGTACAGCCAGGTAAAGCTAGGTAAAGCCAGGTAAAGCCAGGTACAGCCAGGTACAGCAATGTACAACCAGGTACAGTCCGGTACAGCCAGGTACAGCCAGGTACAACCAGGTACAGCCAGGTAAAGCCAGGTAAAGCCAGGTACAGCCAGGTACAACCAGGTACAGCCAGGTACAGCCAGGTACAACCAGGTACAGCCAGGTACAGCCATGTGCAGCCATGTGCAGCCAGGTACAGCCAGGTACAGCCAGGTACAACCAGGTACAGCCAGGTACAGCTAGGTACAGCCAGGTACAACCAGGTACAGCCAGGTACAGCCAGGTACAGCCATGTGCAGCCAGGTACAGCCAGGTATAGTCAGGTACAGAAATATACAACCAGGTAACACCAGGTATAGTCAGGTACAGCCATATACAACCAGGTAAAGCCAGGTACAGCCAGGCATAGTCAGGTATAGTCAGGTACAGTCAGGTACAGCCAGGTACAACCAGGTACAGCCAGGTACAACCAGGTACAGCCAGGTATCACAAGGTACAGCCAGGTATCACAAGGTACAGCCAGGTACAGCCAGGTCCAGCCAGGTACAGCCAAGTACAGCCATGCAGCCAGGTGTACAGCCAGGTATAGTCAGGTACAGAAATATACAACCAGGTAACACCAGGTACAGCCAGGTACAGTCAGGTAAAGTCAGGTACAGCCATATACAACCAGGTAAAGCCAGGTACAGCCAGGTATAGTCAGGTACAGCCATGTGCAGCCAGGTATAGTCAGGTACAGCCAGGTAACACCAGGTACAGCCAGGTACAGTCAGGTAAAGTCAGGTACAGTACACAACAGGTAAAGCCAGGAACAGCCAGGTATAGTAGGTACAGCCAGGTATAGTCAGTCAGGTTACAACTATGCACAGCCATGTATAGCCAGGTCAGGTACAGCCATGTATAGTCAGGTACAGCCAGGTACAGCCAGGTACAGTCAGGTATAGTCAGGTACAGAAATATACAACCAGGTACACCCAGGTACAGCCCGGTACAGCCAAGTACAGCCATGTATAGTCAGGTACAGCCAGGTACAGTTAGGTATAGTCAGGTACAAAAATATACAAACAGGAAACACCAGGTACAGCCAGGTACAGCCAAGTACAGCCAGGTACAGCCAAGTACAGACATGTGCAGCCAGGTACAGCCAGGTACAACCAGGTACAGCCAGGTACAACCAGGTACAGCCAGGTACAACCAGGTACAGCTAGGTACAACCATGTATAGTCAGGTACAGCCAGGCACAGCCATGTATAGTCAGGTACAGCCAGGTATAGTCAGGTGCAGCCAGGTACAGCCAGGTACAGTCAGGTACAGCCAGGTACAGCCATGTATAGTCAGGTACAGCCAGGTACAGCCATTTATAGTCAGGTACAGCCAGGTACAGCCATGTACAGTCAGGTACAGCCAGGTACAGCCAGGTACAGCCATATATCGTCATGTACAGCAAGGTACAGCCAGGTATAGCCAGGTATAGTCAGGTATAACCAGGTACAGCCATGTATAGTCAGGTACAGCCAGGTACAGCCAGGTACAGCCAGGTACAGTCAGGTATAACCAGGTACAGCCATGTATAGTCAGGTACAGCCAGGTACAGCCAGGTACAGTCATGTACAGCCAGGTACAGCCAGGTACAGTCAGGTATAGTCAGGTACAGACAGGTACAGCCAGGTATAGTCAGATACAGCCAGGTATAGTCAGATACAGTCAGGTACAACCAGGTACAACCAGGTACAGCCAGGTACAGTCAGGTACAGCCAGGTATAGCCATGTATAGTCAGGTACAGCCAGGTACAGTCATGTACAGCCAGGTATTGCCATTTATAGTCAGGTACAGCCAGGTACAGCCATGTACAGTCATGTACAGCCAGGTACAGCCAGGTACAGCCAGCTACAGCCAGGTATAGTCAGGTACAGCCAGGTACAGCCAGGTATAGTCAGGTACAACCAGGTACAGCCAGCTACAACCAGGTACAGCCAGGTTCAACCAGGTACAGCCAGGTATAGTCAGGTACAACCATGTACAGCCATGTATAATCAGGCACAGCCAGGTACAGCCAGGTTCAGCCATGTCTAGCCAGATATAGTCAGGTACAGTCAGGTACAGTCAGGTACAGCCATGTATAGTCAGGTACAGCCAGGTACAGCCAGGCACAGCCAGGCACAGCCAGGTATCGTCAGGTAGAGTCAGGTATTGCCTGGTATTGCCTGGTATAGTCAGGTATAGTCAGGTATAGCCTGGTATCGTCAGGTATAGTCGTGTATAGCCAGGTACAGCCAGGTACAGCCATGTATAGCCTGGTATCGTCCGGTATAGTCAGGTATAGCCTGGTATCGTCAGGTATAGCCTGGTATCGTCAGGTATAGCCTGGTATAGTCAGGTATAGTCAGGTATAGCCTGGTATCGTCAGGTATAGCCTGGTATCGTCAGGTATAGCCTGGTATCGTCAGGTATAGTCAGGTATAGCCTGGTATCGTCAGGTATAGTCGTGTATAGCCAGGTACAGCCAGGTACAGCCATGTATAGCCTGGTATCGTCCGGTATAGTCAGGTATAGCCTGGTATCGTCAGGTATAGCCTGGTATAGTCAGGTATAGTCAGGTATAGCCTGGTATCGTCAGGTATAGCCTGGTATCGTCAGGTATAGCCTGGTATCGTCAGGTATAGTCAGGTATAGCCTGGTATCGTCAGGTATGGCCTGGGAGTCAACCCTAATAACAACACAGCAGAAGAGTCCTGTAGTTTAGACACTGTCTGTCTGTCTGTCTGTCTGTCTGTCTGTCTGTCTGTCTGTCTGTCTGTCTGTCTGTCTGTCTGTCTGTCTGTCTGTCTGTCTGTCTGTCTGTCTGTCTGTCTGTCTGTCTGTCTGTCTGTCTGTCTGTCTGTCTGTCTGTCTGTCTGTCTGTCTGTCTGTCTGTCTGTCTGTCTGTCTGTCTGTCTGTCTGTCTGTCTGTCTGTCTGTCTGTCTGTCTGTCTGTCTGTCTGTCTGTCTGTCTGTCTGTCTGTCTGTCTGTCTGTCTGTCTGTCTGTCTGTCTGTGTGTGTGTGTGTGTGTGTGTGTGTGTGTGTGTGTGTGTGTGTGTGTGTGTGTGTGTGTGTGTGTGTGTGTGTGTGTGTGGTGCATGCTTTTATCTATACTTTGTGTAGCCGTTAGTGATGATGCTAATGATAACCTTCTGGTAGAGATGGGAACCCTTTCCTAAATTGGCTACTTCCCACGCCATTGCTGGACAGTAGGTAGTGCTTGTCAAGTGGGAGCGAAGGACACTGTGTCCGTCAAGTGCCTGGTTGTTGCTGTTCATGCCTTTCACATTGAGTAGTAGACTGTATGAATGTATCAAGGTGACATCTAGATGGTTATCAATATTAGTTATTCATTTTATAGGCTGCTATCCTACCTGAAATAAAATGTGAGAAAGAAATAGCCACATATCTACCGCTGGGACAAGACCATTATACCAAGAAGAAGCTCTTCAAGTTGGCAGGCACAACACCAGAGCACTGGTCGCACTGGTGCATTGGTCGCACTCCTTTCGACACACCCACATACTCCAGTCACCATACTGGGGGACAGCTACCCATACTCCAATCACCATACTGGCCTACAGCTACCCATTCTCCAGTCACCACACTGGGGGACAGCTACCCATACTCCAATCACCATACTGGCCTACAGCTACCCATACTCCAGTCACCACACTGGGTGACAGCTACCCATACTCCAGTCACCATATTGGCCTACAGCTACCCATACTCCAGTCACCATACTGGGGGACAGCTACCCATACTCCAGTCACCATACTGGGCTACAGCTACCCATTCTCCAGTCACCATATTGGGCTGCAGCAACCCATACTCCAGTCACCATATTGGGCTACAGCTACCCCGTACTCCAGTCACCATATTAGGGGACAGCTACGCATACTCCAGTCACCATATAGGAGGACAGCAACCCCTACTCCAGTCACCATATTGGCCTACAGCTACCCATAGTCCAGTCACCATATTAGGGGACAGCTACCCATACTCCAGTCACCATATTGGCCAACAGCTACCAGTACTCCAGTCACCATATTGGCGTACAGCTACCCATACTCCAGTCACCATACTGGGGGACAGCTACCCATACTCCAGTCACCATATTGGCCAACAGCTACCAGTACTCCAGTCACCATATTGGGCTGCAGCTACCCATACTCCAGTCACCATACTGGGGGACAGCTACCCATACTCCAGTCACCATATTGCGCTGCAGCTACCCATACTCCAGTCACCATACTGGGGGATAGCTGCCCATACTCCAGTCACCATACTGGGGGACAGCTACCCATACTCCAGTCACCATATTGGCCTACAGCTACCCATACCCCAGTCTCCATATTAGGGGACAGCTATCCATACTCCAGTCACCATATTGGGGGACAGCTACCCATACTCCAGTCACCATATTGGTCTACAGCTACACATACTCCAGTCCCCATATTGGGCTGCAGCTACACAAACTCCAGTCACCATATTGGGCTGCAGCGACCCATACTCCAGTCACCATACTGGGGGACAGCTACCCATACTCCAGTCACCATATTTGCCTACAGCTACACAAACTCCAGTCACCATACTGGGGGACAGCTACCCACAGTCCAGTCAGCATATTGGGGGACAGCTACCCATACTCCAGTCACCATATCTGGGGACAGCTACCCATACTCCAGTCACCATATTGGCCTACAGCTACCCATACTCCAGTCACCATATTGGCCTACAGCTACCCGTACTCCAGTCACCATATTAGGGGACAGCTACCCATACTCCAGTCACCATATAGGGGGACAGCAACCCATACTCCAGTCACCATATTGGCCTACAGCTACCCATACTCCAGTCACCATATTAGGGGACAGCTACCCATACTCCAGTCACCATATTATTGGCCTACAGCTACCCATACTCCAGTCACCATACTGGGGGACAGCTACTCATACTCCAGTCACCATATTGGGGGATAGCTACCCATACTCCAGTCACCATATTGGCCTGCAGCTACCCATACTCCCGTCACCATATTGGGCTGCATCTACCCATACTCCAGTCACCATATTGGCCTACAGGTACCCATACTCCAGTCACCATATTGGCCTACAGCTACACGTACTCCAGTCACCATATTGGGGGACAGCTACCCACACTCCAGTCACCATATTGGGGGCACAGCTACCCATACTCCAGTCACCATACTGGGCAACAGCTACCCATACTCCAGTCACCATATTGGCGTACAGCTACCCATACTCCAGTCACCATACTGGGGGACAGCTACCCATACTCCAGTCACCATATTGCGCTGCAGCTACCCATACTCCAGTCACCATATTGGCCTACAGCTACCCATACTCCAGTCACCATACTGGGGGACAGCTACCCATACTCCAGTCACCATATTGGTCTACAGCTACACATACTCCAGTCCCCATATTGGGCTGCAGCTACCCATACTCCAGTCACCATATTAGGGGACAGCTACCCATACTCCAGTCACTATATTGGGCTGCAGCGACCCATACTCCAGTCACCATACAGGGGGACAGCTACCCATACTCCAGTCACCATATTTACCTACAGCTACACAAACTCCAGTCACCATACTGGGGGACAGCTACCCATACTCCAGTCACCATATCTGGGGACAGCTACCCAAACTCCAGTCACCATATTGGGCTACAGCTACCCATACTCCAGTCACCATATTTGCCTACAGCTACCCGTACTCCAGTCACCATATTAGGGGACAGCTACCCATACTCCAGTCACAATATTGGGCTACAGCTACCCACAGTCCAGTCACCATTTTGGGCTGCAGCTACCCATACTCCAGTCACCATACTGGGGACAGCTACTCATACTCCAGTCACCATATTGGGGGACAGCTACCCATACTCCAGTCACCATATTGGCCTGCAGCTACCCATACTCCCGTCACCATATTGGGCTGCATCTACCCATACTCCAGTCACCATATTGGCATACAGCTACCCATACTCCAGTCCCCATATTGGGCTGCAGCTACCCATACTCCAGTCACCATACTGGGGTACAGCTACCCATACTCCAGTCACCATATTGGCCTACAGCTACACATACTCCAGTCACCATATTGGGGGACAGGTACCCACACTCCAGTCACCATACTGGGGGACAGCTACCCATACTCCAGTCACCATATTGGGGGACAGCAACCCATACTCCAGTCACTATATTGGCCTACAGCTACCCATTCTCCAGTCACCATATTGGGCTGCAGCTACCTATACTCCAGTCACCATATTGGCCTACAGCTACCCATACTCCAGTCACCATATTGGGGGACAGCTACCCATACTCCAGTCACCATATTGGGGGACAGCTACCCATACTCCAGTCACTATAATGGGGACAGCTACCCATACTCCAGTCACCATATTGGACTCCAGCTACTCATAGTTGTGCCTACCTGGCTGAGTGATATCATGATTATTTGCAGCCATCTCTGCAATGACATGAACGCTACATAAACATCGCTAACCAAACGGTCTCTTGCTGGTGTACACTTGCATTAAAGGGTAACGAGGTACATAAATCTACATTTCTTCTATTTTTCCAAACCTCAAGTGGTCGGTCTCTTGATGTAGCTTAAGCATGGCTGTGGACTTATAAAATCCAATGTTGTTATTTTGACATTTTAAAAGTGTGATTTTGGTTTTTAAAAATTCTGAAACCAGGAAAAACTAAAAAGAGAAAACGGAATTTGGAAAAACAAAACAAAATCAGACAAAACATTAAATTGATTTTTTTATGGCCCGATGTATGCTATGTTACACTTGTGTGTGTCCCCTTGTGTCCCCCCTGGGGGCAGAGGTGCTCATAGGGAAGTGGTTCCCCCTGGGGGCAGAGGTGCTCATAGGGAAGTGGTTCCCCCTGGGGGCAGAGGTGCTCATAGGGAAGTGGTTCCCCCTGGGGGAAGAGGTGCTCATAATCTATACCGTGGTAGTCTATACTGTGTTTGTCTACACCGTGGTAGTCTGTACTATGGTAGTCTATACTGTGGTTGTCTACACAGTGGTAGTCTGTACCATGGTACTGTGGTAGTCTATGCCATGGTAGTCTATACTGTGTTTGTCTACATCGTGGTAGTCTATACTGTTTTAATCTATACCGTGGTAGTCTATACTGTTTTAATCTATACCATGGTAGTCTATACTGTTTTAATCTATACCATGGTAATCTATACTGTGGTAGTCTGTACTATGGTAGTCTATACTATGGTAGTCTATACTATGGTAGTCTATACTATGGTAGTCTGTACTATGGTAGTCTGTACTATGGTAGTCTATGCTGTGGTAGTCTATGCTGTGGTAGTCTATGCTGTGGTAGTCTATGCTGTGGTAGTCTATGCTGTGGTAGTCTGTACTGTGGTAGTCTGTACTGTGGTAGTCTATACTGTGGTAGTCTATACTGTGGTAGTCTATACTGTGGTAGTCTGTACTGTGGTAGTCTATGCTGTGGTAGTCTGTACTATGGTCGTCTATGCTGTGGTAGTCTATGCTGTGGTAGTCTGTACTATGGTAGTCTATGCTGTGGTAGTCTATGCTGTGGTAGTCTGTACTGTGGTAGTCTGTACTGTGGTAGTCTGTGCTGTGGTAGTCTGTGCTGTGGTAGTCTATACCTGTTCAGGGGCAGAATGACAGATTTGTACCTTGTCAGCTCAGGGGTTTGAACCCGCAACCTTCCGGTTACTAGTCCATCGCTCTAACCACTAGGCTACGCTGCCGCCCCTATACTGTGGTAGTCTGTACTGTGGTAGTCTGTACTGTGGTAGTATGTACTATGGTAGTCTATGCTGTGGTAGTCTGTACTATGGTCGTCTGTACTGTGGTAGTCTATACTGTGGTAGTCTGTACTGTGGTAGTCTGTACTATGGTAGTCTATACTGTGGTAGTCTGTACTGTGGTAGTCTGTACTGTGGTAGTCTGTACTGTGGTAGTCTGTACTATGGTAGTCTATACTGTGGTAGTCTATACTGTGGTAGTCTGTACTGTGGTAGTCTGTACTGTGGTAGTCTGTACTATGGTAGTCTATACTGTGGTAGTCTGTACTGTGGTAGTCTGTACTGTGGTAGTCTAGTAGGAGAGTGGATAAAAGTGTAGTAGGGTTAGTCTGTGTGATGAAATGTGTTATCTAACTGCCCACAATCCAAAGTTGATATGTATATGAAAGTAATCAAACCAATTATTTTACTAAATTTAACTTTGACTGAGTATACCAAACATTTGCTAATATTGAGTCGCTGAAAATGTAATTTGCTAGTTTTGCTAAAGTTCTACTTCTCTATTCTCAGTCCTCTAGCAGCAGGCTGGAGAATAACAATTACCTATCTAACCCTGTGTGTGTGTGTGTGTATGTGTGTGTGTGTCTTACGCAGAAACCCCACTTTGTCTCGCTCAGCTGTACTGTGTCCAGGAGGGGGTGCTGTCTGTCTCTCTCCTGTGTCCAGGAGGGGGTGCTGTCTGTCTCTCTCCTGTGTCCAGGAGGTGGTGCTGTATGTCTCTCTCCTGTGTCTAGGAGGGGGTGCTGTCTGTCTCTCTCCTGTGTCCAGGAGGGGGTGCTGTCTGTCTCTCTCCTGTGTCCAGGAGGGGGTGCTGTCTGTCTCTCTCCTGTGTCCAGGAGGGGGTGCTGTCTGTCTCTCTCCTGTGTCCAGGAGGGGGTGCTGTCTGTCTCTCTCCTGTGTCCAGGAGGGGGTGCTGTCTTTCTCTCTCCTGTGTCCAGTAGGGAGTGCTGTCTGTCTCTCTCCTGTGTCCAGGAGGTGGTGGTGTTGTTAATATACAGTTCTGCCTTTTAGTCACTAAGACACTGTCTCCCTGTCCTGCCAGACATACCCCACTAGATGGTGTGCAGTCTCTTTGCAGATACAGACACTGACAACTGTGTGTATGAACTTCATGTGTGAACATAGAACACATAGAGGTGTGTATAGAATGAAGAAGATCCTAGAGCTAGGTGATGTAGAATGGTATTGTAGAACAGAGTTTTCCAACCCTCTGCTTGGGCGCTCCCAGACAAAGAGAGCGTTTGAAAACCCTCTTGTAAAATATCATAGAGCTAGATTATGTAGAATGGTATTGTAGAAAATCATAAGGCTAGAGAGAGCTACACTAACCCTAATGTGGACTCTGGAGAGAAGGTTGTTTATTTACGTTGAGACTCAGAACTCACCACCACACACACACTCACACACACACACACACACACTCTCACACACGCACACACACACGCACGCACGCGCACACATACACACACACACACTGGCTCATTCTTCGGTAAAGCACTTGGCCTCAGGGCTCTCTTTACCCTCTCTCTCTCTCTCTCTCTCTCTCTCTCTCTCACTCTGTTCGCATTAGAACATGATGAATGTATTGAATGCATCTTCTTGTTCAGATGTGTCTATAATATTTCAACTAATTTAGGCCTATTTTCGAATCAATATTTAGGCCCTGTAGGCCCTGTATTTGCATATGACATGGTAGATTGTAATATGAAAATAAAATTGTTAATTTAAATTATCTGTATTTGAGATGGCCTATTTGAATTCTAAATAATGTTTGTTAAATACGACTGTATTTGCATATGACATGGTAGATTGTAATTATATGAAAATAAAAATGTTATTTTAAATTATCTGTATTTGAGATGGCCTATTTGAATTCTAAATAATGTTTGTTAAATACGACTGCATTTGCATATGACATGGTAGATTGTAATTATATGAAAATAAAAATGTTATTTTAAATGATCTGTATTTGAGATGGCCTATTTGAATTCTAAATAATGTTTGTTAAATACGATTTTTAAGTTAGCTCAGCTAGCACAAAGTTCTTAGAACTATGTTTCTTAGAGCTTGGTGAGAATGTGGTTGTCTTACACGGAACACAAACCTGTTGCGAGCGTGCGCCATCGTGTGCTATTGTGCATACATGTATTTTGTCCCCCCACACCAAATGCGACCACGACACACAGGTTAAAATATCAAAACAAACTCTGAACCAATTACATTAATTTGGGAACCGTTAGAAAAGCATTAAACATTTATGCCAATTTAGCTAGCTAGCTTGCTGTTGCTAGCTAATTTCTCCTGGGATATAAACATTGAGTTGTTATTTTACCTAAAATGCACAAAGTCCTCTACTCCGACAATTAATCCACACATAAAACGGTCAAGCAAATAGTTTCTAGTCATCTCTCCTCCTTCCAGGCTTTTTCATCTTTGAACTTATATGGTGATTGGCATCTAAACTTTCATAGTATTACCACGATGACCAACAACACAGTTCATTTTTCAAACACCCATGTGGGTATAACCAATGAGGAGATGGCACGTGGGTACCTGCTTCTGTACTTCCGGCGCCGACAGAGATGGCCGCCTCGCTTCGCGTTCCTAGGAAACTATGCAGTTTTTTGTTTTTTTTACGTGTTATTTCTTACATTAGTACCCCAGGTCATCTTAGGTTTCATTACATACAGTCGAGAAGAACTACTGAATATAAGATCAGCATCAACTCACCATCAGTACGACCAAGAATATGTTTTCCGCGAAGCGGATCCTGTGTTCTGCCTTACAAACAGGACAACGGAATGGATCGCATGCAGCGACCCAAAAAAATGACTCCGAAAAAGAGGGAAACGTAGCGGTCTTCTGGTCAGACTCCGGACAAGGGCACATCGCGCACCACTCCCCAGCATTCTTCTTGCCAATGTCCAGTCTCTTGACAACAAGGTTGATGAAATCCGAGCAAGGGTAGCATTCCAGAGGGACATCAGAGACTGCAACGTTCTCTGCTTCACGGAAACATGGCTTACTGGGAAGACGCTATCGCATCGCGCCGACAGAAACAAACATCTTTCTGGTAAGAAGAGTGGCGGGGGTGTATGCCTCATGACTAACGAGACATGGTGTGATGAAAGAAACATACAGGAACTCAAATCCTTCTGTTCACCTGATTTAGAATTCCTCACAATCAAATGTAGACCGCATTATCTTCCAAGAGAATTCTCTTTGATTATAATCACAGCCGTATATATCCCCCCCCAAGCAGACACATCGATGGCTCTGAACGAACTTTATTTAACTCTTTGCAAACTGGAAACCATTTATCCGGAGGCTGCATTCATTGTAGCTGGGGATTTTAACAAAGCTAATCTGAAAACAAGACTCCCTAAATTTTATCAGCATATCGATTGCGCAACCAGGGGTGGTAAAACCTTGGATCATTGTTACTCTAACTTCCGCGACGCATATAAGGCCCTGCCCCGCCCCGCCCCCCTTTCGGAAAAGCTGACCACGACTCCATTTTGTTGATCCCTGCCTACAGGCAGAAACTTAAACAAGAGGCTCCCACGCTGAGGTCTGTCCAACGCTGGTCCGACCAAGCTGACTCCTCACTCCAAGACTGCTTCCATCACGTGGACTGGGACATGTTTCGTATTGCGTCAGATAAAAATATTGCGAGTTCATTCAAATATGTGCGAGTTCATTAGAACGTGCGTTGAAGATGTCGTTCCCATAGCAACGATAAAAACATTCCCTAACCAGAAACCGTGGATTGATGGCAGCATTCGCGTGAAACTGAAAGTGCGAACCACTGCTTTTAAACAGGGCAAGGTGTCTGGCAACATGACCGAATACAAACAGTGCAGCTATTCCCTCCGCAAGGCTATTAAACAAGCTAAGCATCAGTACAGAGACAAAGTAGAATCTCAATTCAACGGCTCAGACACAAGAAGCATGTGGCAGGGTCTACAGTCAATCACGGACTACAAGAAGAAACCCAGCCCAGTCACGGACCAGGATGTCTTGCTCCCAGGCAGACTAAATAACTTTTTTGCCCGCTTTGAGGACAATACAGTGCCACTGACACGGCCTGCAAAGAACATGCGGTCTCTCCTTCACTGCAGCCGAGGTGAGTAAGACATTTAAACGTGTTAACCCTCGCAAGGCTGCAGGCCCAGACGGCATCCCCAGCCGCGCCCTCAGAGCATGCGCAGACCAGCTGGCCGGTGTGTTTACGGACATATTCAATCAATCCCTATACCAGTCTGCTGTTCCCACATGCTTCGAGAAGGCCACCATTGTTCCTGTTCCCAAGAAAGCTAAGGTAACTGAGCTAAATGACTACCGCCCCGTAGCACTCACTTCCGTCATCATGAAGTGCTTTGAGAGACTAGTCAAGGACCATATCACCTCCACCCTACCTGACACCCTAGACCCACTCCAATTTGCTTACCGCCCAAATAGGTCCACAGACGATGAAATCTCAACCACACTGCACACTGCCCTAACCCACCTGGACAAGAGGAATACCTATGTGAGAATGCTGTTCATCGACTACAGCTCGGCATTCAACACCATAGTACCCTCCAAGCTCGTCATCAAGCTCGAGACCCTGGGTCTCGACCCCGCCCTGTGCAACTGGGTACTGGACTTCCTGACGGGCCGCCCCCAGGTGGTGAGAGTAGGCAACAACATCTCCTCCCCGCTGATCCTCAACACGGGGGCCCCACAAGGGTGCGTTCTGAGCACTCTCCTGTACTCCCTGTTCACCCACGACTGCGTGGCCACGCACGCCTCCAACTCAATCATCAAGTTTGCGGACGACACAACAGTGGTAGGCTTGATTACCAACAACGACGAGACGGCCTACAGGGAGGAGGTGAGGGCCCTCGAAGTGTGGTGTCGGGAAAATAACCTCACACTCAACGTCAACAAAACTAAGGAGATGATTGTGGACTTCAGGAAACAGCAGAGGGAACACCCCCATCCACATCGATGCAACAGTGGTGGAGAGGGTAGCATGTTTTAAGTTTCTCGGCATACACTTCACAGACAAACTGAATTGGTCCACTCACACTGACAGCGTCGTGAAGAAGGCGCAGCAGCGCCTCTTCAACCTCAGGAGGCTGAAGAAATTCGGCTTGTCACCAAAAGCACTCACAAACTTCTACAGATGCACAATCGAGAGCATCCTGGCGGGCTGTATCACCGCCTGGTACGGCAACTGCTCCGCCCTCAACCGTAAGGCTCTCCAGAGGGTAGTGAGGTCTGCACAACGCATCACCGGGGGCAAACTACCTGGCCTCCAGGACACCTACACCACCCGATGTTACAGGAAGGCCATAAAGATCATCAAGGACATCAACCACCCGAACCACTGCCTGTTCACCCTGCTATCATCCAGAAGGCGAGGTCAGTACAGGTGCATCAAAGATGGGACCGAGAGACTGAAAAACAGCTTCTATCTCAAGGCCATCAGACTGTTAAACAGCCACCACTAACATTGAGTGGCTGCTGCCAACACACTGTCATTGACACTGACCCAACTCCAGCCACTTTAATAATGGGAAATTATGTAAATATATCACTAGCCACTTTAAACAATGCTACCTTATATAATGTTACTTACCCTACATTATTCATCTTATATGCATACATATATACTGTACTCTACATCATCGACTGCATCCTTATGTAATACATGTATCACTAGCCACTTTAACTATGCCACTTTGTTTACTTTGTCTACATACACATCTCATATGTATATACTGTACTCGATACCATCTACTGTATGCTGCTCTGTACCATCACTCATTCATATATCCTTATGTACATATTCTTTATCCCCTTACACTGTGTATAAGACAGTAGTTTTGGAATTGTTAGTTAGATTACTTGTTGGTTATCACTGCATTGTCGGAACTAGAAGCACAAGCATTTCGCTACACTCGTATTAACATCTGCTAACCATGTGTATGTGACAAATAAAATTTGATTTGATTTGATTTGATTTCTATAAACCAATGAGGAGATGGGAGAGGCAGGACATGCAGTGCCATCTGCGTCACAAATAGGACTTATATTTTAGCCCTTGGCAATGCAGACACTCGTTGGTGTGCGCGAGCAGTGTGGGTGCAATAATTGAATAATATACATTTCTACATTTATTTTGCAACACTCGCGCACGCGACGCAAGCGGTGTAGTCAGGGTATTATGTTATTTTGCAGACAACCGTCCAACAATGTTCTGGAATGGTGCCGAGCTAGAATATAACATTCTTAGAACAATATGTTGCAATACTTCAGCGTAACATTTCTTACAGGTTTCCTCATGGTTCTATTTAAAGTCATGTTCTCAGAACATAAAGAAAACTTTCTGTAAAAACCACAAAAAAACTGTAATATTCAAAAAACATATCCATAATTCTGTTCTCAGCATCAGAACTCTCTCTATCCTCCATCTTGTTAAGTGTGTTGATTCCTTTGAAATGGGAGCCATCTGAATGGACTAAAATTAACAGCATTGTATGAGCTAAAAACATCATTGCATGCTATGTCCATCCTGGTGACGCAGTGGACTAATTCAATAGGTAGAGTTCTGGACATCAGAATAGTGACTACTCACCTCGAACTGGAAGAAGATATCATGTCCGACGCAAAGGAACGGGCCGAAATCCCCGTCATGCAACTGGATTCTGGACTTCCTGACGGGCCGCCCCCAGGTGGAAGGGTAGTCAACAACACATCCGCCACGCTGATCCTCAACACTGGAGCCCCTCAGGGGTGCATGCTTTGTCCCCTCCTGTACTCCCTGTTCACCCACCTATTTCCACAACTGATTAGGTATCTCTCTTGATATTTTATTGTGTTACTTTTTATTATTTTTTACTTTAGTTGAAATCCCCGTCATTTGGCGAAGAAAAGACGGAGGAAAAGGGTGTGGAGGTCAAGCTATGCGAGTGAGTATACCTCCACTACCATCCATTCTATTGGCCAATGTGCAATTGTTGGAAAACAAAATGGATGACATACGACCAAGACTATTCTACCAACAGGACATTAAAAACTGTAATTTCTTATGTTTCACCGAGTTGTGGCTGAAAGACGACACGGACAATATAGAGCTGGCGGGATTTTCCATTTATCGGCAGGACAGATAAGCTACCTCTGGTAAGACGAGGGGCGGGGTGTGTGTCTATTTGTCAATAACAGCTGGTGCGCAATGTCTAATATTATAGAAGTCTCGAGGTATTGCTTGCCTGAGGTAGAGTACCATATAATAAGCTGTAGACCACACTATCTACCAAGAGAGTTCTCATCTATATTATTTGTAGACGTCTATTTACCACCACAAAGCAGAGCTGGCACTAATATTGCTCTCAACCAGCTGTATAAGTACATAAGCAAAGAAGAAAATGCTCACATAGAAGTGGCGCTCCTAGTGGCCAGGGACTTCAATGTAGGCAAACTCAAATCCGAATTATTCATGCTTACAAGCAAAAACTAAAACAGGAAGTACCAGTGACTCGCTCAATACGGAAGTGGTCAGACGACACGGATGCTACAGGACTGTTTTGCTAGCACAGACTGGAATACGTTCCGGATTCATCCAATGGCTTTGAGGAGTATATCACCTCAGCCATCAGCTTCATCAATAAGTGTATAGATGATGTCATCCCCAAAGTGACCGTACGTCCCAACCAGAAGCCATGGATTACAGGCAACATCCGCACTGAGCTAAAGGCTAGAGCTGCCGCTTTCAAGGAGCAGGACACGAATCCGGACACTTATAAGAATTCCTGCTACGCCCTTAGATGAACCATCAAACAGGCAAAGTGTCAATACAGGATTAAGATTGAATCCTACAACACCGGCTCCGACACTCGTTCAGCAGCACTGAAGCATAAATGAGAGCACCAGCTGTTCCGAACGACTGTGTGATAACACTCGGTAGCCGATGTGAGGAAGACCATTAAACAGGTCAACATTCACAAAGCCTCGGGGCCAGACAAATTACGAGGACGTGTACTCAAAGCATGCGTGGACCAACTGGCAAGTCGGCAGGGTAGCCTAGTGGTTGGAGCGTTGGACTAGTATACGGAAGGTTGCGAGTTCAAACCCCCGAGCTGACAAGGTACAAATCATTGTTCCCAGGCCATCATTGAAAATAAGAATGTGTTCTTAACTGACTTGCCTGGTTAAATAAAGATAAAATAAAAAAATTAAAAAAGTCAACCTCTCCCTGACCGAGTCTGTAATACCTACATGTTTCAAGTAGACCACCATATTTCCTGTGCCCAATCGCACTCCCCACTGCAGTTTCCCACCTGACAAAAGGAACCCCTATGTGAGAATGCTGTTCATTGACTACAGCTCAGCGTTTACATTTACATTTAAGTCATTTAGCAGACGCTCTTATCCAGAGCGACTTACAAATTGGTGCATTCAACTTATGACATCCAGTGGAACAGTCACTTTACAATAGTGCATCTAAATCTTAAAGGGGGGGTGAGAGGGAATACTTATCCTATCCTAGGTATTCCTTAAAGAGGTGGGGTTTCAGGTATCTCCGGAAGGTGGTGATTGACTCCGCTGTCCTGGCGTCGTGAGGGAGTTTGTTCCACCATTGGGGGGCCAGGGCAGCGAACAGTTTTGACTGGGCTGAGCGGGAGCTGTACTTCCTCAGTGGTAGGGAGGCGAGCAGGCCAGAGGTGGATGAACGCAGTGCCCTTGTTTGGGTGTAGGGCCTGATCAGAGCCTGGAGGTACTGAGGTGCCGTTCCCCTCACAGCTCCGTAGGCAAGCACCATGGTCTTGTAGCGGATGCGAGCTTCAACTGGAAGCCAGTGGAGAGAACGGAGGAGCGGGGTGACGTGAGAGAACTTGGGAAGGTTGAACACCAGACGGGCTGCGGCGTTCTGGATGAGTTGAAGGGGTTTAATGGCACAGGCAGGGAGCCCAGCCAACAGCGAGTTGCAGTAATCCAGACGGGAGATGACAAGTGCCTGGATTAGGACCTGCGCCGCTTCCTGTGTGAGGCAGGGTCGTACTCTGCGGATGTTGTAGAGCATGAACCTACAGGAACGGGCCACCGCCTTGATGTTGGTTGAGAACGACAGGGTGTTGTCCAGGATCACGCCAAGGTTCTTGGCGCTCTGGGAGGAGGACACAATGGAGTTGTCAACCGTGATGGCGAGATCATGGAACGGGCAGTCCTTCCCCGGGAGGAAGAGCAGCTCCGTCTTGCCGAGGTTTAGCTTGAGGTGGTGATCCGTCATCCACACTGATATGTCTGCCAGACATGCAGAGATGCGATTCGTCACCTGGTCATCAGAAGGGGGAAAGGAGAAGATTAGTTGTGTGTCGTCTGCATAGCAATGATAGGAGAGACCATGTGAGGTTATGACAGAGCCAAGTGACTTGGTGTATAGCGAGAATAGGAGAGGGCCTAGAACAGAGCCCTGGGGGACACCAGTGGTGAGAGCGCGTGGTGAGGAGACAGATTCTCGCCACGCCACCTGGTAGGAGCGACCTGTCAGGTAGGACGCAATCCAAGCGTGGGCCGCGCCGGAGATGCCCAACTCGGAGAGGGTGGAGAGGAGGATCTGATGGTTCATAGTATCGAAGGCAGCCGATAGATCTAGAAGGATGAGAGCAGAGGAGAGAGAGTTAGCTTTAGCAGTGCGGAGCGCCTCCGTGATACAGAGGAGAGCAGTCTCAGTTGAATGACTAGTCTTGAAACGTGACTGATTTGGATCAAGAAGATCATTAGAGAGAGATAGCGGGAGAGCTGGCGTTAAACACCATAGTGCCCACAAAGCTCATCACTAAGCTAAGGACCCTGGAACTAAACATCTCCTTCTGCAACTGGATCCTGGACTTCCTGACGGGCCACCCCCAGGTGGAAGGTTCGTCAACAACACATCCGCCACGCTGATCCTACATTTACATTACATTTAAGTCATTTAGCAGACGCTCTTATCCAGAGCGACTTACAAATTGGTGCATTCACCTTATGACATCCAGTAGAACAGTCACTTTACAATAGTGCATCTAAATCTTAAAGGGGGGGGTGAGAAGGATTACTTATCCTATCCTAGGTATTCCTTAAAGAGGTGGGGTTTCAGGTGTCTCCGGAAGGTGGTGATTGACTCCGCTGTCCTGGCGTCGTGAGGGAGTTTGTTCCACCATTGGGGGGCCAGAGCAGCGAACAGTTTTGACTGGGCTGAGCGGGAACTGTACTTCCTCAGTTGTAGGGAGGCGAGCAGGCCAGAGGTGGATGAACGCAGTGCCCTTGTTTGGGTGTAGGGCCTGATCAGAGCCTGGAGGTACTGAGGTGCCGTTCCCCTCACAGCTCCGTAGGCAAGCACCATGGTCTTGTAGCGGATGCGAGCTTCAACTGGAGGCCAGTGGAGAGAGCGGAGGAGCGGGGTGACGTGAGAGAACTTGGGAAGGTTGAACACCAGACGGGCTGCGGCGTTTTGGATGAGTTGTAGGGGTTTAATGGCACAGGCAGGGAGCCCAGCCAAAAGCGAGTTGCAGTAATCCAGACGGGAGATGACAAGTGCCTGGATTAGGACCTGCGCCGCTTCCTGTGTGAGGCTTCCGGTTCCGGTTGGAGCGAGTGGTCGCATCTGCACTTCGCTCCCGCGGGTAGTATAACTTTTTCATTATATTTCATTATATCACAACGGTTTGATTTGTCTAATCTTAGCAATTTCTTCTCAGCTAGCTACATAGCCGTCTTTGTATCAAAGATAATTGCGTAATTATCGTATTTCGCCGTCCTAACGTAGTCTTCACTAGCCAGCTAGCTAACGTCCACTGATTAGCTGCACTGGAGAAACTATTACACTCAACTGAACGACTTGATTAGTGTAGTGTTAGCTAGCTACATAGCTGTCTTTGCTGTCTTCGTATCATCGTATCCAAGATAATTGTGTTGTTTAGGTTTAGAGTGTGTAGTCTTAGAGTGATTATCTTAATTTACCGAGGTTAGCTAGCCAGCTATTTGTCGTCCTTAACGTAGGTGACTCTGCTAGCTAGCCAACGCTAGCCAACGTCTTCTGTATAGAACTCAACTACCCGGTCGCATTCACAGGTAGTATCACATTTTCACTTCATTTCATTACAGTACAACGGTTTGATTTGTTTGATCGTAGCTAGCTACTTAGCTAGTTACATAGCCGTCTTTGTATCAAAGATAATTGTGTAGTCTAGAGCGATTTTCTAGGTTAGCTAGCCAGCTATTGTCGTTCTTTTAACGCAACGTAACGTAAACAACACTGCTAGCTAGCCAGCTAGCCCCCGAATAGCAACACTGCAGAAACTATTACACTCAACGGAACGACTTGATTAGTGTAGTGTCAACAACGCACCCACTGCCAGCTGGCCTACTTCAGCAGTACTGTATCATTTTAATCATTTTAGTCAATAAGATTCTTGCTACGTAGCTTAACTTTCTGAACATTCGAGACGTGTAGTCCACTTGTCATTCTAATCTCCTTTGCATTAGCGTAGCCTCTTCTGTAGCCTGTCAACTATGTGTCTGTTTATCCCTGTTCTCTCCTCTCTGCACAGACCATACAAACGCTCCTCACCGCGTGGCCGCGGCCACCCTACTCTGGTGGTCCCAGCGCGCACGACCCACGTGGAGTTCCAGGTCTCCGGTAGCCTCTGGAACTGCCAATCTGCGGTCAACAAGGCAGAGTTCATCTCAGCCTATGCCTCCCTCCAGTCCCTCGACTTCTTGGCACTGACGGAAACATGGATCACCACAGACAACACTGCTACTCCTACTGCTCTCTCTTCGTCCGCCCACGTGTTCTCGCACACCCCGAGAGCGTCTGGTCAGCGGGGTGGTGGCACCGGGATCCTCATCTCTCCCAAGTGGTCATTCTCTCTTTCTCCCCTTACCCATCTGTCTATCGCCTCCTTTGAATTCCATGCTGTCACAGTTACTAGCCCTTTCAAGCTTAACATCCTTATCATTTATCGCCCTCCAGGTTCCCTCGGAGAGTTCATCAATGAGCTTGATGCCTTGATAAGCTCCTTTCCTGAGGACGGCTCACCTCTCACAGTTCTGGGCGACTTTAACCTCCCCACGTCTACCTTTGACTCTTTCCTCTCTGCCTCCTTCTTTCCACTCCTCTCCTCTTTTGACCTCACCCTCTCACCTTCCCCCCTACTCACAAGGCAGGCAATACGCTCGACCTCATCTTTACTAGATGCTGTTCTTCCACTAACCTCATTGCAACTCCCCTCCAAGTCTCCGACCACTGCCTTGTATCCTTTTCCCTCTCGCTCTCATCCAACACCTCCCACACTGCCCCTACTCGGATGGTATCGCGCCGTCCCAACCTTCGCTCTCTCTCCCCCGCTACTCTCTCCTCTTCCATCCTATCATCTCTTCCCTCCGCTCAAACCTTCTCCCACCTATCTCCTGATTCTGCCTCCTCAACCCTCCTCTCCTCCCTCTCTGCATCCCTTGACTCTCTATGTCCCCTATCCTCCAGGCCGGCTCGGTCCTCCCCTCCCGCTCCGTGGCTCGATGACTCATTGCGAGCTCACAGAACAGGGCTCCGGGCAGCCGAGCGGAAATGGAGGAAAACTCGCCTCCCTGCGGACCTGGCATCCTTTCACTCCCTCCTCTCTACATTTTCCTCCTCTGTCTCTGCTGCTAAAGCCACTTTCTACCACGCTAAATTCCAAGCATCTGCCTCTAACCCTAGGAAGCTCTTTGCCACCTTCTCCTCCCTCCTGAATCCATCCCCCCCCCCTCCTCCCTCTCTGCAGATGACTTCGTCAACCATTTTGAAAAGAAGGTCGACGACATCCGATCCTCGTTTGCTAAGTCAAACGACACCGCTGGTTCTGCTCACACTGCCCTACCCTGTGCTCTGACCTCTTTCTCCCTCTCTCTCCAGATGAAATCTCGCGTCTTGTGACGGC
>NC_060186.1:84654079-84659079 GCF_021184085.1 Oncorhynchus gorbuscha | reverse complement strand
CACACCCCGAGAGCGTCTGGTCAGCGGGGTGGTGGCACCGGGATCCTCATCTCTCCCAAGTGGTCATTCTCTTTCTCCCCTTACCCATCTGTCTATCGCCTCCTTTGAATTCCATGCTGTCACAGTTACTAGCCCTTTCAAGCTTAACATCCTTATCATTTATCGCCCTCCAGGTTCCCTCGGAGAGTTCATCAATGAGCTTGATGCCTTGATAAGCTCCTTTCCTGAGGACGGCTCACCTCTCACAGTTCTGGGCGACTTTAACCTCCCCACGTCTACCTTTGACTCTTTCCTCTCTGCCTCCTTCTTTCCACTCCTCTCCTCTTTTGACCTCACCCTCTCACCTTCCCCCCTACTCACAAGGCAGGCAATACGCTCGACCTCATCTTTACTAGATGCTGTTCTTCCACTAACCTCATTGCAACTCCCCTCCAAGTCTCCGACCACTGCCTTGTATCCTTTTCCCTCTCGCTCTCATCCAACACCTCCCACACTGCCCCTACTCGGATGGTATCGCGCCGTCCCAACCTTCGCTCTCTCTCCCCCGCTACTCTCTCCTCTTCCATCCTATCATCTCTTCCCTCCGCTCAAACCTTCTCCCACCTATCTCCTGATTCTGCCTCCTCAACCCTCCTCTCCTCCCTCTCTGCATCCCTTGACTCTCTATGTCCCCTATCCTCCAGGCCGGCTCGGTCCTCCCCTCCCGCTCCGTGGCTCGATGACTCATTGCGAGCTCACAGAACAGGGCTCCGGGCAGCCGAGCGGAAATGGAGGAAAACTCGCCTCCCTGCGGACCTGGCATCCTTTCACTCCCTCCTCTCTACATTTTCCTCCTCTGTCTCTGCTGCTAAAGCCACTTTCTACCACGCTAAATTCCAAGCATCTGCCTCTAACCCTAGGAAGCTCTTTGCCACCTTCTCCTCCCTCCTGAATCGTCCGCCCCCCTCCTCCCTCTCTGCAGATGACTTCGTCAACCATTTTGAAAAGAAGGTCGACGACATCCGATCCTCGTTTGCTAAGTCAAACGACACCGCTGGTTCTGCTCACACTGCCCTACCCTGTGCTCTGACCTCTTTCTCCCCTCTCTCTCCAGATGAAATCTCGCGTCTTGTGACGGCCGGCCGCCCAACAACCTGCCCGCTTGACCCTATCCCCTCCTCTCTTCTCCAGACCATTTCCGGAGACCTTCTCCCTTACCTCACCTCGCTCATCAACTCATCCCTGACCGCTGGCTACGTCCCTTCCGTCTTCAAGAGAGCGAGAGTTGCACCCCTTCTGAAAAAACCTACACTCGATCCCTCCGATGTCAACAATTACAGACCAGTATCCCTTCTTTCTTTTCTCTCCAAAACTCTTGAACGTGCCGTCCTTGGCCAGCTCTCCCGCTATCTCTCTCTGAATGACCTTCTTGATCCAAATCAGTCAGGTTTCAAGACTAGTCATTCAACTGAAACTGCTCTCCTCTGTATCACGGAGGCGCTCCGCACTGCTAAAGCTAACTCTCTCTCCTCTGCTCTCATCCTTCTAGATTACATTTACATTTACATTTAAGTCATTTAGCAGACGCTCTTATCCAGAGCGACTTACAAATTGGTGCATTCACCTTATGACATCCAGTGGGACAGTCACTTAACAATAGTGCATCTAAAACTTAGGGGGGGGTGGGGTGAGAGGGATTACTTAACCTATCCTAGGTATTCCTTAAAGAGGTGGGGTTTCAGGTGTCTCCGGAAGGTGGTGATTGACTCCGCTGTCCTGGCGTCGTGAGGGAGTTTGTTCCACCATTGGGGGGCCAGGGCAGCGAACAGTTTTGACTGGGCTGAGCGGGAGCTGTACTTCCTCAGTGGTAGGGAGGCGAGCAGGCCAGAGGTGGATGAACGCAGTGCCCTTGTTTGGGTGTAGGGCCTGATCAGAGCCTGGAGGTACTGAGGTGCCGTTCCCCTCACAGCTCCGTAGGCAAGCACCATGGTCTTGTAGCGGATGCGAGCTTCAACTGGAAGCCAGTGGAGAGAACGGAGGAGCGGGGTGACGTGAGAGAACTTGGGAAGGTTGAACACCAGACGGGCTGCGGCGTTCTGGATGAGTTGAAGGGGTTTAATGGCACAGGCAGGGAGCCCAGCCAACAGCGAGTTGCAGTAATCCAGACGGGAGATGACAAGTGCCTGGATTAGGACCTGCGCCGCTTCCTGTGTGAGGCAGGGTCGTACTCTGCGGATGTTGTAGAGCATGAACCTACAGGAACGGGCCACCGCCTTGATGTTAGTTGAGAACGACAGGGTGTTGTCCAGGATCACGCCAAGGTTCTTGGCGCTCTGGGAGGAGGACACAATGGAGTTGTCGACCGTGATGGCGAGATCATGGAACGGGCAGTCCTTCCCCGGGAGGAAGAGCAGCTCCGTCTTGCCGAGGTTCAGCTTGAGGTGGTGATCCGTCATCCACACTGATATGTCTGCCAGACATGCAGAGATGCGATTCGCCACCTGGTCATCAGAAGGGGGAAAGGAGAAGATTAATTGTGTGTCGTCTGCATAGCAATGATAAGAGAGACCATGTGAGGTTATGACAGAGCCAAGTGACTTGGTGTATAGCGAGAATAGGAGAGGGCCAAGAACAGAGCCCTGGGGGACACCAGTGGTGAGAGCGCGTGGTGAGGAGACAGATTCTCGCCACACCACCTGGTAGGAGCGACCTGTCAGGTAGGACGCAATCCAAGCGTGGGCCGCGCCGGAGATGCCCAACTCGGAGAGGGTGGAGAGGAGGATCTGATGGTTCACAGTATCGAAGGCAGCCGATAGATCTAGAAGGATGAGAGCAGAGGAGAGAGAGTTAGCTTTAGCAGTGCGGAGCGCCTCCGTGATACAGAGGAGAGCAGTCTCAGTTGAATGACTAGTCTTGAAACCTGACTGATTTGGATCAAGAAGGTCATTCAGAGAGAGATAGCGGGAGATAGCGGGAGATAGCGGGAGAGCTGGCCAAGGACGGCACGTTCAAGAGTTTTGGAGAGAAAAGAAAGAAAAGAAAGAAGGGATGAAAGAAGGGATGCTGCCTTCGATACTGTGAACCATCAGATCCTCCTCTCCACCCTCTCCGAGTTGGGCATCTCCGGCGCGGCCCACGCTTGGATTGCGTCCTACCTGACAGGTCGCTCCTACCAGGTGGCGTGGCGAGAATCTGTCTCCTCACCACGCGCTCTCACCACTGGTGTCCCCCAGGGCTCTCTTCTTGGCCCTCTCCTATTCTCGCTATACACCAAGTCACTTGGCTCTGTCATAACCTCACATGGTCTCTCTTATCATTATCATTGAATACCTAGGATAGGATAAGTAATCCCTCTCCCCCCCCTTAAGTTTTAGATGCACTATTGTAAAGTGACTGTTCCACTGGATGTCATAAGGTGAATGCACCAATTTGTAAGTCGCTCTGGATAAGAGCGTCTGCTAAATGACTTAAATGTAAATGTCTTAAATGCTATGCAGACGACACACAATTAATCTTCTCCTTTCCCCCTTCTGATGACCAGGTGGCGAATCGCATCTCTGCATGTCTGGCAGACATATCAGTGTGGATGACGGATCACCACCTCAAGCTGAACCTCGGCAAGACGGAGCTGCTCTTCCTCCCGGGGAAGGACTGCCCGTTCCATGATCTCGCCATCACGGTTGACAACTCCATTGTGTCCTCCTCCCAGAGCGCCAAGAACCTTGGCGTGATCCTGGACAACACCCTGTCGTTCTCAACCAACATCAAGGCGGTGGCCCGTTCCTGTAGGTTCATGCTCTACAACATCCGCAGAGTACGACCCTGCCTCACACAGGAAGCAGCGCAGGTCCTAATCCAGGCACTTGTCATCTCCCGTCTGGATTACTGCAACTCGCTGTTGGCTGGGCTCCCTGCCTGTGCCATTAAACCCCTTCAACTCATCCAGAACGCCGCAGCCCGTCTGGTGTTCAACCTTCCCAAGTTCTCTCACGTCACCCCGCTCCTCCGTTCTCTCCACTGGCTTCCAGTTGAAGCTCGCATCCGCTACAAGACCATGGTGCTTGCCTACGGAGCTGTGAGGGGAACGGCACCTCAGTACCTCCAGGCTCTGATCAGGCCCTACACCCAAACAAGGGCACTGCGTTCATCCACCTCTGGCCTGCTCGCCTCCCTACCACTGAGGAAGTACAGCTCCCGCTCAGCCCAGTCAAAACTGTTCGCTGCCCTGGCCCCCCAATGGTGGAACAAACTCCCTCACGACGCCAGGACAGCGGAGTCAATCACCACCTTCCGGAGACACCTGAAACCCCACCTCTTTAAGGAATACCTAGGATAGGATAAGTAATCCCTCTCACCCCACCCCCCCTAAGTTTTAGATGCACTATTGTTAAGTGACTGTCCCACTGGATGTCATAAGGTGAATGCACCAATTTGTGAATGCACCAACTCTGGATAAGAGCGTCTGCTAAATGACTTAAATGTAAATGTAAATGTAAATGTAACAACACCAATACGAGCCTGTCTGAACTCTGAACTCCTAATATTGAGTTGAATCCTCCACACTCCTTTTCCCTAAGAACAGCCTCAATTCGTCAAGGTATGGACTCTACAAGGTGTCTAAAGCCTTCCACAGAGATGCTGGCCCATGTTGACTACAATGCTTTCCACAGTTGTGTCAAGTTGGCTGGATGTCCTTTGGGTGGTGGACCATTCTTGAAATACACAGGAAACTGTTGAGCGTGAAAAACCCAGCACCATTGCAGTTCTTGACACACTCAATCCTGTGGCCTGGCACCTACTACCATACTGCATTCAAATGCACTTAAATATTTTCTCTTACCCATTCACCCTCTGAATGGCACACATACACAATCAATGTCTGAATTGTGGCTTGGCTTAAAATCTTTCTTTAACCTTCCTCCCCTTTCATCTACACTGATTGAAGTGGATTTATTAACAAGAGACATCAATAAGGATTCATAGATTTCACCTGGATTCACCTGGTCAGTCTATGTCATCAC
>NC_060186.1:84459079-84649079 GCF_021184085.1 Oncorhynchus gorbuscha | reverse complement strand
CTCATTTAGATATGAGTTTCAGAGAGATGGCCGCCTCTCTTCGCGTTCCTAGGAAACTATGCAGTTTTTTGTTTATGGACGTGTTTTTTCTTAAATTGGTACCCCAGGTCATCTTAGGTTTCATTACATACAGTCGAGAAGAACTACTGAATATAAGAGCAACGTCAACTCACCATCACCATGACCAGGAATATGACTTTCCTGAAGTGGATCCTGTGTTCTGCCTTTCACCCAGGACAACGGAATGGATCCCATGCGGCGACCCAAAACAAAGACGTCGTAAAAGAGGGAAACGAAGGGGTCTTCTGGTCAGGCTCCGGAGACGGGCACATCGTGCATCACTCCCTAGCATACTTCTCGCCAATGTCCAGTCTCTCGACAACAAGGTTGATGAAAATCGAGCAAGTGTAGCATTCCAGGGGGACATCAGAGACTGTAACGTTCTTTGCTTCACGGAAACATGGCTCACTCGAGAGACTCTAACGGAATCGGTGCAGCTAGCTGGTTTCTCCACGCATCGCGCCGACAGAAGCAAACATCTTTCTGGTAAGAAGAGGGGAGGGGGCGTATGCCTTATGGTTAACGAGACATGGTGTGGCCAAAACAACATACAGGAACTCAAGTCCTTCTGTTCACCTGATTTATAATTCCTCACAATCAAATGTCGACCGCATTATCTACCAAGGGAATTCTCTTTGATTATAATCACAGCCGTATATATTCCCCCCCAAGCAGACACATCGATGGCTCTGAACGAACTTTATTTAACTCTTTGCAAACTGGAAACCACATATCCTGAGGCTGCATTCATTGTAGCTGGGGATTTTAACAAGGCTAATCTGAAAACAAGACTCCCTAAATTGTATCAGCATATCGATTTTGCAACCAGGGCTGGTAAAACCTTGGATCATTGTTACTCTAACTTCCGCGACGCATATAAGGCCCTGCCCCGCCCCCCTTTCGGAAAAGCTGACCACGACTCCATTTTGTTGCTCCCTGCCTACAGACAGAAGCTAAAACAAGAAGCTCCCTCGCTCAAGTCTGTTCAACGCTGGTCCGACCAATCTGATTCCACGCTCCAAGACTGCTTCCATCACGTGGACTGGGATATGTTCCGCACTGCGTCCATCAACAACATTGACGGATACGCTTAGTCGATGAGCGAGTTCATTAGAAAGTGCATTGAAGATGTCGTTCCCATAGCAACGATTAAAACATTCCCAAACCAGAAACCGTGGATTGATGGCAGCATTTGCGTGAAACTGAAAGCACGAACTACTGCTTTTAACCAGGGCAAGGTGACCGGAAACATGACCGAATACAAACAGTGCAGCTATTCCTTCCGCAAGGCAATCAAACAAGTTAAGCGTCAGTATAGAGACAAAGTAGAGTCGCAATTCAACGGCTCAGACACAAGAGGTTTGTGACAGGGTCTACAGTCAATCACGGATTACAAAAAGAAAACCAGCCCCGTCACGGACCAGGATGTCTTGCTCCCAAGCAGACTAAATAACTTTTTTGCACGCTTTGAGGACAATACAGTGCCACTGACACAGCCCACAACCAAAACATGCGGACTCTCCTTCACTACAGCAGATGTGAGTAAAGCATTTAAAGGTGTTAACCCTCGCAAGACTGCAGGCCCAGACGGCATCCCCAGCCGCGTCCTTAGAGCATGCGCAGACTAGCTGGCTGGTGTGTTTACGGACATATTCAATCAATCCTTTCCCCAGTCTGCTGTTCCCGCATGCTTCAAGAGGGCCACCATTGTCCCTGTTCCCAAGAAAGCTAAGGTAACTGAGCTAAATGACTACCGCCCAGTAGCACTCACTTCCGTCATCACGAAGTGCTTTGAGAGACTAGTCAAGGACCATATCACCTCCACCCTACCTAACACCCTAGACCCACTCCAATTTGCTTACCGCCCAAATAGGTCCACAGACGATGCAATGTCAACCACACTGCACACTACCCAAATCCATCGGGACAAGAGGAATACCTACGTGAGAATGCTGTTCATCGACTACAGCTCAGCATTTAACACCATAGTACCCACCAAACACGTCATCAAGTTTGGGTCTCGTCATCACCCTGGGTCTCGACCCCACCCTGTGCAACTGGATACTGGACTTCCTGACGAGCCGCCCCCAGGTGGTGAGGGTAAGCAACAACATCTCCACCCCTCTGATCCTCAACACTGGGGCCCCACAAGGGTGCGTTCTGAGCCCTCTCCTGTACTCCCTGTTCACCCACGACCGCATGGCCACGCACGCCTCCAACTCAATCATCAAGTTTGCGGACGACACAACAGTGGTAGGCTTGATTACCAACAACGATGAGACGGCCTACAGGGAGGAGGTGAGGGCCCTCAGAGTGTGGTGTCAGGAAAATAACCTCACACTCAACGTCAACAAAACTAAGGACATCTACAGAAAGACAGAAATGCCAACAGGGGTGGTGTTGCGGTCTATATTCAGAACCACATTCTTGTAAAGCTTAGAGACGATATAACGTTAAATACTGTTGAAGTAATATGGCTGCCTCACCTAAAACCCATTCTGGTGGGAAGCTGCTATAGACCCCCAAGTACTAACAGTCAGTAGCTGGATAATATGTGTAGAATGCTTGATAATGTATGTGATATCAACAGAGAACTATATTTTCTGGGTGATTTAAATATTGACCGTCTCTCATCAAGCTGCCTGTAATGTCTGCTTCCAGATCACACCCTCAAACCCATAAATCCCCTGAACGCAGCTCACTCTCCAGCTCACTCTCCAACTCACACTCTCAAACCCATAGATCCCCTGAACGCAGCTCACTCTCTCAAACCCATAGATCCCCTGAACGCAGCTCACTCTCCAGATCCAAATTAACTGAATTCTAATCACGTGTTCACACACCTGTATGTCATTAACACACACTATTTAGTTCAGTTCTTTGCCCTAACCCTAACCCATCACTATGAGGTATTGTTTGCTTTGTGACACATGGTGCCAGAGTGCTGGTTTTCCCATAATGTATAATGTAAAATGTAATGTATGTTTTGCACTAACAACACCTTTTGCCAATTCCCTTCCAATACTTTAGCCTTTCAAATTTCCTGTTATCTACCTGCCTGATCTGCTGGACTACGTTACTAGCCTTCTCCCTGCCTGTTGCCCTTTTGGACCCCTGTGTATGACCTTCTGCCTGCCCCTAGACCCAGCTACCTGCCTCCTTCTGTGGTCCTTTGCAATAAACATCTGCTGCGCTCTGCGCTTGAAACCAGTTCTCTGTCTCCCCTCATGTTCATTACACTCAAGGAAAAACTGTAACCAGTGCCTGCAACCTGGTTCAGGTTGTCAGTCAACCTACCAGGGTAGTTAAACAGCACAGGAATGACATCATCAACATCTTTACAACAGAAATTTGCTTTAAAGCAGTATTCAAATCCATAGGATGTAGTGATCACAATATTATAGCCATATCTAGGGAAACCAAAGTTCCAAAGGCTGGGCCGAATGTAGTGTATAAGAGGTCATACAATAAGTTTTGTAGTGATTCATATGTTAATAATGTAAATAATGTTTGCTGGTCTGTGGTGTGTAATGAGGAGCAACCAGACACTGCACTTGACACTTATTAAATTGCTTATTCCAGTTACGAATAAGCACGCTTAAGAAAATAACTGTAAAAACTGTTAAATCCCCTTGGACTGATGAGGAATTGAAAAATTGCATGGTTGAGAGGGATGAGGCAAAAGGTATGGCAAATATGTCTGGCAGCCCAACTGATCGGGAAAGGTACTGTAAATGAGGAAATCACGTGACTAAGCTAAATAAAATAAATAAATAAACTGAAACAAAGATAAATGATACAAAGAATGATAGTTAAAAGCTTTGGAGCACCTTAAATTACATTTTTGGGAAATAGCCAAGTCGGCCCAATCATTCATTGAATCAGGTGGCTCGTTCATCACAAAATGTAATGATATTGCCAACTACTTTAATTATAATATATATAATAATATATGCCATTTAGCAGACGCTTTTATCCAAAGCGACTTACAGTCATGTGTGCATACATTCTACGTATGGGTGGTCCCGGGGATCGAACCCACTACCCTGGCGTTACAAGCTCCATGCTCTACCAACTGAGCTACAGAAGACTTTTCATTGGCAAGATACACACACTTAGGGATGACATGCCAGCAACAAACATTGACTACCAAATTATGAAAGACAAGAACTGTACTTTTGAATTCTGTAAAGTCAGTATGGAAGAGGTGAAGAAATGATTGTCTATCAACAATGACAAGTCACCGGGGTCTGACAATCTGGATGGAAAATGACTGAGGATAATAGCGGACGATATTGCCACTCCCATTTGTCACATCTTCAATTTAAGCCTACTGGAAAGTGTGTGACCTCAGGCCTGGAGGGAAGTTAAAGTCATTCAGCAACCCAAGAATATTAAAGCGCCCTTAAATGGCTCAAATAGCTGACCAATCAGCCTGTTACTAGTAAACTTCTGGAAAAAATGGTGTTTGACCAGCAAACAAATTGCCAAGAGACTTTCAGCACGCTTATAGGGAAGGACACACAACAAGCACAGCACTTACACAAATGACTGATGAAAAAATGATTGTGGGGGCTGTCTTGTTAGACAGTGCAGCTTTTGACATTATTAATCAGTCTGCTGCTAGAAAAACGTATGTGTTATGGCTTTACACCTCCTGTTATAATGTGGATAAAGAGTTACCTGTCTAACAGAACACAGATGGTGTTCTCTCAAACATAATCCAGGTAGAATCAGGAATTCCCCAGGGTAGCTGTTTAGGCCCTTTGAAAAAATCAATCTTTACTAACAACATGCCACTTGCTTTGAGTAAGGCCAGGGTGTCTATGTATGCGGATGACTCAACATTATACACGTAAACTAAAAGCATTGTATTTGGGACAAATCACTCACTAATCCCTTAACCTCAACTACATCTTGTAATGAATAATGTGGAAATAATTTGTGGAAAAAATGTGGAAGTTTATTTGTCACGTGTGCAGAATACAACAGGTATTACAGTGAAATGCTTACTTACCGGCTTTAACCAATAATGCGGAGAAAAAAAGAAAAAACATATGTATGTGTGTGTGTGTAGGTAAGTAAAGAAATAAAACAACAGTAAAAATAATTTTGAAAATGAGAGTAGCAAGGCTATATACAGACACCGGTTAGTCAGGCTTATTGAGGTAGTATGTACATGTGGGTATGGTTAAAGTGACTATAAATATATGATGAACAGAGAGTAGTAGTAGCGTAAAAAGAGGGGTTGGCGGGTGGTGGGACACAATGCAGATAGCCCAGTTAGCCAATGTGCTGGAGCACTGGTTGATCGGGCCAATTGAGGTAGTATGTACATGAATGTATAGATAAGTGACTATGCATAGAAGTAGCAGCAGCGTAAAAGTGGGGCTGGGAGGGTTTGGTGGGGGCACACAATGCAAATAGTCCGGGTAACCATTTGGTTACCTGTTCAGGAGTCTTATGGCTTGGGGGTAAAAACCGTTGAGAAGTCTTTTTGTCCTAGACTTGGCACTCCGGTACCGCTTGCCATCCGGTAGTAAAGAGAACACTCTATAACTGGGGTGGCTGGGGTCTTTGACAATTTTCAGGGCCTTCCTCTGACACCGTCTGGTGTAGAGGTCCTGGATGGCAGGCAGCTTGCCCCAGTGATGTACTGGTTCATACGCATTACCCTCTGAAGTGCCTTGCGGTCAGCAATTGCTGTACCAGCCAGTGAAGCAACTGGTCAGGATGCTCTCAATGTTGCAGCTGTAGAACCCTTTGAGGATCTCAGGACCCATGCCAAATCTTTTTAGTTTCCTGAGGGGGCTTTGTCATGCCCTCTTCACGACTGTCTTGGTGTGTTTGGACCATTCTAGTTTGTTGTTGATGTGGACACCAAGGAATTTGAAGCTCCCAGCCTGCTCCACTACAGCCCCGTCGATGAGAATGGGGACGTGCTCGGTACTCCTTTTCCTGTAGTCCACAATCATCTCCTTAGTCTTGGTTACGTTGAGGGATATGTTGTTCTTCTGGCACCACCCGGCCAGGTCTCTGACCTCCTCCCTAGAGGCTGTCTCGTCGTTGTCGGTGATCAGGCCTACCACTGCTGTGTTGTCAGCAAACTTAATGATGGTGTTGGAGGCGTGCCTGGCAATGCAGTCATTGGTGAACAGGGAGGACAGGAGGGGACTGAGCACGCACCCCTGAGGAGCTCCAGTGTTGAGGATCAGCATAGCAGATGTGTTGGTACCTACCCTCACCACCTGGGGCGGCCCGTCAGGAAGTCCAGGATCCAGTTGCAGAGGGAGGTGTTTAGTCCGAGGTTCCTTAGCTTAGTGATGAGCTTTGAGGGAACTATGGTGTTGAACGCTGAGCTGTAGTCAATGAACAGCATTCTCACATAGGTCTTCCTTTTGTCCGAGTGGGAAAGGAAAGGATAGAGATTGCATCATCTGTGGATCTGTTTGGGCGGTATGCAATTTGGAGTGGGTCTATGGTTTCTGGGATAATTTGAGCAAGATGAGGTGACTAATCTGCTTGGAGTAACCCTGGACTGTCATGGTCAAAACATGTTGACACAACAGTAGTTTAAATGGGGAGAAGTCTGTCCATAATAAAGCACTCCTCTGCCTTCTTAACAGCACTATCAACAAGGCAGGTCCTACAGGCCCTAGTTTTGTCGCACCTGGACTCCTGTTCAGTCATTTGCTGAGGTGCCACATAAAGAGACTTGGAAAACTTGCAGTTGGCCCAGAACAGGGTAGCACGGCTGGCCGTTAAACTTGTAGCCATTATTTATTATTTTACACCTAGGGTTGTTATACATACGTTTAACACATTTAATAAGAGATTCTCCAAAACTGAAATGTTCCAGGCATTTATATATAAACTCTGACAAATGAAATATCTACCTAAACCTTTTTAATTCTATGCGCTAGACATTTAGCTAGAATTTTTGCATCACAACACTGAAGTGTAAGAGGTTTTCAATTTTTTAGGTGGACTGGATCTTTATATTTTACCACCTGTTTCAGTTATAATGAAATCAGACCTTCTTGTTGATTGTCCGATAATCTACAATTTACTGTATATAGGAGTGGTTAAAACATGCTAAAATGGTCAGAGTATATCAAAAAAGGTTTGGTATACTTCCACTGGTCTGCCATCCAGCCCTGGATTTTTCCCACACTGAAAGGCTTTAATTGCATCAATAAATGTTTCCTCTGTAATTTCGCTTTAACGTGAGTCTTTCTGTACAGATGTAAATTTCACATGATTAATAGGAAAAAAATCCGTACAATAATCGTTGGTTAGTGGAAATGGAGGAGACTGAAACGAAAACATATGCTTAAAGTACTTTACTTCCTCTTTCTAAATATCGTGATTGACTGCATCTTTACCCAAGTTTGGGTAAAAACATGTTGTAGCATTTCTATGTTGACAATTGAAAAATAATTAGGTGCATTTCTCCCCATATTCCATCCAGTTCGCTCTATTTTTATAGTATGAATAAGATCCTCCATTTATTAAATGTTTTCCTCTAACTTACTCTGAGCCTTACTCTGAGCCTTACTCTGAGCCTTACTCTGAGCCTTACTCTGAGCCTTACTCTGAGCCTTACTCTGAGCCTTACTCTGAGCCTTACTCTGAGCCTTACTCTGAGCCTTACTCTGAGCCTTACTCTGAGCCTTACTCTGAGCCTCTATGGTAGTTTTTCTTGCTATCTGTACTGTAAGTCCTTCCATTTCCTTTGTTAATATAGACTCATTTGATCTATTTTGTTTTATGGATGACTACTGAATTGCATGGGCTCTTAAGGCACATTTAAAGGTGTCCCATACTATAAGGGGATCTGCTGTACCTATGTCATGTCGGAAAAAGTCAGTTATAAATGATTCTGTTCTACTTAAAAACAAGTTGTCATCCAGTAGGCTTTTATTTCCAATATCCTCACCCACAAGGAATATTTTGGAAGAGTAATATACAGTGGGGAGATACACTGCCAATTTTGCAGGTTTTCCTACTTACAAAGCATGTAGAGGTCTGTAATTTGTATCATAGGTACACTTCAACTGTGAGAGACGGAATCTAAAACAAAAATCCAGAAAATCACATTTTATGAGTTTTAACTAATTAACTTCTTATTGCTGCCACCCCGTTAACGGTATAAATGTCATCAACAACCTCTGAATTGCATAGCGCCACATTCAAATAATATTACTAAAAATATTTATATTAATGAAATTACAAGAGCAATATAGCAAAACACAGTTTAGCCTATTGTTAATCCACCTGTCATGTCAGATTCTGAAAATATGCTTTACAGCGAAAGCAATCCAAGCATTTGTGTAGGTTTATTGATCGCTCTACAAAACATTATGTACACCTAGCATCAAGTAGCTTGGTCACGAAAATCAGAAAAGCAATCAAATTAATTGTTTACCTTTAATGATCTTCTGATGTTTTCACTCACGAGACTCCCAGTTACACAACAAATGTTCCTTTTGTTCCATAAAGATTATTTTTATATCCAAAATACCTCCGTTTGTTTGACCTGTTATGTTCAGAAATCCACAGGAAAGAGTGGTCACGACAACGCAGACAAATTCCAAATAGTATCCGTAATGTCCACAGAAACATGTCAAATGTTTTTTATGATCAATCCTCAGGTTTAAAAAAATATATATAATCGATAACATGAACCGCAACGGTCTTTTTCAGTCGGAGAGGGAAAGGCAATGGCTGCCCAAATTCTGTTACGCATACAAAACGCTGCTGGCACCCGGCCATACAATGACACAATGTTATCTTTCTCGCTCATTTTTAAAACAAAAGCCTGAAACTATGTCTAAAGACTCTTGACACCTTGAGGAACGATAGGAAAAGAAACCTGATTGATATCCCTTTAAATGAAGCAAAGACAGGCTATGGAACATGGAGTTTTCAAAATAGAAGCCACTTCCTGGTTAGATTTTCCTCAGGATTTTGCCTGCAATATCAGTTCTGTTCTACTCACAGACAATATTTTGACAGTTTTGGAAACTTTAGAGTGTTTTCTATGCAATACTAATACTACTATGCATATATTAGCAAGTGAGACTGAGGAGCAGGCCGTTTAGTTTGGGCAACTTATTCATCCAAGCTACTCAATACCACCCCCCAGCCATAAGAAGTTAAGATCGGGGCCCTGGGTCTGAAACCTGCCCTGTGCGAATAAGTCCTGGACTTCCTGACAAGCCGCCCCAAGGTGGTGAAGGTAGGAAACAACACCTCCACTTCGCTGATCCTCAACACAGGTGCCCCGCTAGGGTCAGTGCTCAGCCACCTCCTGTACTCCCTGTTCACCCAAGACTGCATGGCCACACACGCCTCCAATTCAATCATCAAGTTTGCAGATGACACAGCAGTAGTAGGCCTGATTACCAACAATGACAAGACGGCCTAAAGGGAGGAGGTCAGAAACCTGGCAGAGTGGTGCCACAAAAAAATAACCTCTCCCTCAACGTCAACAAAACAAAGGAGCTGATTGTGGATTTTACGAAACATCCGAGGGATAAAGCCCTTATCCACATCGACAAGACTGCAGTGTAAAAGGTGGAAAGCTTCTGCGTACACATCACTAACATTTTGAAATTGTCCAACCACACAGATAGTGTGGTGAAGAAGGAGCAACAGCACCTCTTCAACCTCAGGAGGCTGACGAAATTTGTCTTGGCCTCTAAGACCATTACAAATGTTTACAGAAGCAAACTTGAGAGCATCCTGTCGGGCTGTATCACCACCTGGTAGGGAAACTGCACCACCTGTAACCACAGGGCTCTCCAGAGGTGCGGCCTGCCCAAAACTTCACCTGGGGTACACTGCCTGCCCTCCAGAACACAATGTATTTTTTATTTAACCTGTTAAGACTCTAGGGGCAGTATTTCATTTTTGGATAAAAAGACATGCCCGTTTTAAGCGCAATATTTTGTCACGAAAAGATGCTCGACTATGCTTGGAATTGATAGTTTTGGAAAGAAGACACTCTGACGTTTCCAGAACTGTAAAGATTTTCACTGTGAGTGCCATAGAACATAATCTACAGGCAAAACCAAGATGTTTGAGTGACCAGGAAATCAACAGGATTTCTGGAGGCACGTTTTCCATGATCTCCTTATATGGCTGTGAATGCGACAGGAATGAACGGACACTTCCTATCGTTTCCCCCAGGTGTCTGCAGCATTGTGACGTATTTGTAGGCATATCATTGGAAGATTGACCATAAGAGCCTACAATTACCAAGTGTCCCGCACGGTGTCTGCGTGGAAATTGGTGCGCAAAAGTCACCTACCAGTATTTTTCCATCCGAATCAGAGAAGAATGCACGCTTCCAGGGAAGGGATTTCAATGAAGAGATATATGACAAAACACCTTGAGGATTGATTCAAACAATGTTTTCCATGTTTCAGTCGATATTATGGAGTTAATTCGGAAAAAGTTTGACGTTTAGGTGACTGAATTTTCGGTTAGTTTCGGTAGCCAAATGCATAGTAACAAAACGGAACGTTGTGTCCTACACAAGCATCTTTCAGGAAAAACTGGACATCTGCTATGTAACTGAGAGTCTCCTCATTGAAACATCTGAAGTTCTTCAAAGGTAAATTATTTTATTTGATCCCTTTGCTGGTTTTTGTGAATGTTGCGTGCTAAATGCTAACGCTAAATGCTAAGCTAGCTATCACCACTCTTACACAAATTATTGATTTTCTCTGGTTCTAAAGCATATTTTGAAAATCTGAGACGACAGGATTGTTAAGAAAAGGATAAGCTTGAGGATAGGCATATTTATTTCATTTAATTTGCAATTTTCAGAAATCGCTAATTTTGCGTTATGGTAATGAGCTTGAGGTTGTAGTCACAATCCCGGATCCGGGATGGGGCGGACTAAGAGGTTTTAACCTATTTAACCTTTTTAATTTAACCTATTTAACCTTTATTTAACTAGGCAAGAACAGATTCTTACTTACAATGACTGCCTACCCCAGACGACACTGGGCCAATTGTGCGTGGGACTCCTAATCACAGCTGGATTTGATGCAACCTGGATTTGAACCAAGGACTGCAGTGATGCCTTTTGCACTGAAATGCAGTGCCTTAGACCACTGAGCCTCTCGGGAGCTAAACAGGAAGGCCAAAAAGATCATCAAGGATATCAACCACCCGAGGACCGGCCTGCTCACTCCACTATCATCCAGAAGGTGATGTGCATCAAAGCAGGGACCGAGAGACTGAAAAACAGCTTTTATCACAAGGCTGTTAGAATTTTAAATAGCCATCACTAGCCGGCTACCACCCAGTTACTCATCCCTGCACCTTAGAGGCTGCTGCACAATACAGTTGAAGGCGGAAGTTTACATACAGTTAGGTTGGAGTCATTAAATCTCGTTTTTAAACCACTCCACAAATTTCCTGTTAACAAACTATAGTTTTGGCAAGGCGGTTAGATCATCTACTTTGTGCATAGGACAAGTCATTTTTCCAACAATTGTTTGCAGAGAGGTTATTCCACTTATAATTCACTGTATCACAATTCCAGTGGGTCAGAAGTTTACATACATAATATAATACATAAAGCTGACTGTGCCTTTAAACAGCTTGGAAAATTCCAGAAAATGATGTCATGTATTTAGAAGCTTCTTGCAAGCCAAAGAACACCATCCCAAGCATGAAGCACGGGGGGTGGCAGCATCATGTTGTGGGGGTGCTTTGCTGCAGGAGGGACTGGTGCACTTCACAAAATAGATGGCATCACGAGATAGGAATAATATGTGGATATATTGGAGCAACATCTCAAGACATCAGTCAGGAAGTTAAAGCTTGGCCGCAAATGGGTCTTCCAAAAGGACAATGACCCCAAGCATACTTCCAAAGTTGTGGCAAAATGGCTTAAGGACAACAAAGTCAAGGTATTGGAGTGTTCATCACTAAGCCCTAACCACAAACCTATTTGGGCAGAACTGAAAAAGTGTGTGCGAGCAAAGGAGGCCTACAAACCTGACTCTGTCAGCTCTGTCAGAAGGAATGGGCCAAAATTCACCCAACTTATTGTGGGAAGCTTGTGGAATGCTAGCCGAAACATTTAACCCAAGTGAAACAATTTAAAGGCAATGCTACCAAATGCTAATTGGGTGTGTGTAAACTTCTGACCCACTGGTAATGTGATGAAAGAAATAAAAGCTGAAATAAATAATTCTCACTAGTATTATTCTGACATTTCCTTTTTTTTAAATGAAGTCGTGATCCTAACTGACCTAAAACAGGGCATTTTTACCAGGATTAAATGTCAGGAATTGTGAAAAACTGAGTTTAATATATTTGGCTAAGGTGTATGTAAACTCTCTGCTCTCATCCTTCTAGACCTATCGGCTGCCTTCGATACTGTGAACCATCAGATCCTCCTCTCCACCCTCTCCGAGTTGGGCATCTCCGGCGCGGCCCACGCTTGTATTGCGTCCTACCTGACAGGTCGCTCCTACCAGGTGGCGTGGCGAGAATCTGTCTCCTCACCACGCGCTCTCACCACTGGTGTCCCCCAGGGATCTGTTCTAGGCCCTTTCCTATTCTCGCTATACACCAAGTCACTTGGCTCTGTCATAACCTCACATGGTCTCTCCTATCATTGCTATGCAGACGACACACAATTAATCTTCTCCTTTCCCCCTTCTGATGACCAGGTGGCGAATCGCATCTCTGCATGTCTGGCAGACATATCAGTGTGGATGACGGATCACCACCTCAAGCTGAACTTCGGCAAGACGGAGCTGCTCTTCCTCCCGGGGAAGGACTGCCCGTTCCATGATCTCGCCATCACGGTTGACAACTCCATTGTGTCCTCCTCCCAGAGCGCTAAGAACCTTGGCGTGATCCTGGACAACACCCTGTCGTTCTCAACTAACATCAAGGCGGTGGCCCGTTCCTGTAGGTTCATGCTCTACAACATCCGCAGAGTACGACCCTGCCTCACACAGGAAGCGGCGCAGGTCCTAATCCAGGCACTTGTCATCTCCCGTCTGGATTACTGCAACTCGCTGTTGGCTGGGCTCCCTGCCTGTGCCATTAAACCCCTACAACTCATCCAGAACGCCGCAGCCCGTCTGGTGTTCAACCTTCCTAAGTTCTCTCACGTCACCCCGCTCCTCCGCTCTCTCCACTGGCTTCCAGTTGAAGCTCACATCCGCTACAAGACCATGGTGCTTGCCTACGGAGCTGTGAGGGGAACGGCACCTCAGTACCTCCAGGCGCTGATCAGGCCCTACACCCAAACAAGGGCACTGCGTTCATCCACCTCTGGCCTGCTCGCCTCCCTACCACTGAGGAAGTACAGTTCCCGCTCAGCCCAGTCAAAACTGTTCGCTGCTCTGGCCCCCCAATGGTGGAACAAACTCCCTCACGACGCCAGGACAGCGGAGTCAATCACCACCTTCCGGAGACACCTGAAACCCCACCTCTTTAAGGAATACCTAGGATAGGATAAGTAATCCTTCTCACCCCCCCCTTTAAGATTTAGATGCACTATTGTAAAGTGACTGTTCTACTGGATGTCATAAGGTGAATGCACCAATTTGTAAGTCGCTCTGGATAAGAGCGTCTGCTAAACGACTTAAATGTAAATGTAAATGTAAATGTAAACCTGCGACTTTAACTGTATACATTTACATTTACATTTAAGTCATTTAGCAGACACATAGACATGGGTCACTTTAATAATGTTTACTTACTGCTTTACTCATCTTTTATCTATTTTTTATTTATTTCACCTTTATTTAACCAGGTAGAGAACAAGTTCTCATTTACAACTGTGACCTGGCCAAGACAAGGCAAAGCAGTGCGACACAAACAACAACACAGAGTTACACATGGAATAAACAAGCGTACAGTCAATAACACAATAGAAAAAAAGAAAGTCTATATACAGTGTGGGCAAATGGCGTGAGGAGGTAGGGAATAAACAGGCCAGAGTAGCGAAATAATTACAATTTAGCAGATTAACACTGGAGTGATAAACGAGCAGATGATTATGTGCAAGTAGAGATACTGTCGTGCAAAAGAGCAGAAAAGTAAATAAAAACAATATGGAGATGGGGTAGGTAGATGGGATGGGCTATTTACAGATGGACTATGTACAACTGCAGCGATTGGTTAGCTGCTTAGATAGCTGATGTTTAAAGTTAGTGAGGGAAATATAAGTCTACAGCTTTAGCCATTTTTGCAATTCCTTCTAGTCACTGGCAGCAGAGAACTGGAAGGAAAGGAGGCCAAATGAGGTGTTGGCTTTGGGGATGACCAGGTGTTGGGTGTTGTTATCGTGACCAGTGAGCTGAGATAAGGCGGAGCTTTACCTCGCATAGACTTATAGATGACCTGGAGCTAGTGGGTCTGGCGCCGAATAAGTAGCGAGGGCCAGCTGACTAGAACATACAGGTCGTAGTGGTGGGTGGTATAATGGGCTTTGGTGACAAAACGGATGACGCCGTGATAGACTGCATCCAGTTTGCTGAGTAGAGTATTGGAAGCTATTTTGAAGATGACATCTCCGAAGTCGAGGATCGGTGGGATAGTCAGTTTTGCAAGGGTAAGTTTGCCGACGTAAAGTGAAGGAGGCTTTGTTGCTAAATGGAAAGCCGATTCTAGATTGGATTTTGGATTGGAGATGTTTAATATGAGTCTGAAAGGAGAGTTTACAATCTAGCCAGACACCTAGGTATTTGTAAAACTGTCCAGAGTAGTGATGCTAGTCGGGCAGGAAGGTGCGGGCAGCGAACAGTTGAAGGGCATGCATTTGGTTTTACTAGCATTTAAGAGCAGTTGGAGGCCACGGAAGGAGTATTGTATGGCATTGAAGCTCGTTTGGAGGTTTGTTAACACAGTGTCCAAAGAAGGGCCAGAATTATACAGAATGGTGTCGTCTGTGTAGAGGTGGATCAGGGAATCACCCGCAGGAAGAGCGACATCATTGATATATACAGAGAAAAGAATCGGCCCTTGAAGTGAACCCTGTGGTACCCCATAGAGACTGCCAGTGTTCCGGACAACAGACCCTCCGATTTGACACACTGAACTCTGTCTGCAAAGTAGTTGGTGAACCAGGCGAGGAGTCATTTGAGAAACCAAGGCTACTGAGTCTGCTAATAAGAATATGGTGATTGACAGAGTCGAAATCCTTGGCCAGGTCGATGAAGACGGCTGCACAGTACTGTTTTTTATCAATGGTGGTTATGATATCGTTTAGTACCTTGAGCGTGGCTGAGGTGCACCCGTGACCAGCTCGGAAACCGGATTGCACAGCAGAGAAGGTACGGTGGGAATCAAAATGGTCAGTGATCTGTTTATTTACTTGGCTTTCAAAGACTTTAGAGAGACTTTAGAGAGGCAGGGCAGGATGGATATAGGTCTATAACAGTTTTGGTCTAGAGTGTCACCCCCTTTGAAGAGGAGGATGACCGCGGCAGCTTTCCAACCTTTAGGGATTTCAGACGATACGAAACAGAGGTTGAACAGACTAGTTTATAAGGGTTGCAAAAATGGAGGCAGATCATTTTAGCAATAGAGGGTCCAGATTGTCTAGCCCAGCTGATTTGTACCGGGACCAGGTTTTGAAGGAGAAGCTGGGGAGGCTTGGGCAAGTTGCTGTGGGGAGAGGCGGAGCTTTTGGCCGGGGTTGTGGTAGCCAGGAGGAAAGCATGGCCAGCCATAGGGAAATGCTTATGGAAATTTACGATTATCATGGATTTATCAGTGGTGACCGTGTTACCTAGCCTCAGAGCAGTGGGCAGCTGGGAGGAGGTGCTCTTGTTCTCCATGGACTTTACAGTGTCTCAAAACGTTTTGGAGTTAGAGCTACAGGATGCTAATTTCTGTTTGAAAAAGCTAGCCTTTGCTTTCCTGACTGACTGTGTGTATTGGTTCCTGAATTCCCTGAACAGTTGCATATTGCGTGGACTATTCAATGCTACTGCAGTCTGCCACAGGATGTTTTTGTGCAGGTCAAGGGCAGGAGGCTTTTGAGTGAATCAAGGGCTATATCTGTCCTTAGTTCAAATTTTTTTGAAAGGGGCATGCTTATTTAAAATGGAGAGGAAATTACTTTTAAAGAACAACCAGGGATCCTCTACTGACAGGATGAGGTCAATGCCCTTCCAGGATACCCCGGCCAGGTTGAGTGTTTTAGGGAGCGTTTGACAGTGATCATGGGTGGTCGTTTGACCGCGGACCCATTGCGGATGCAGGAAATGAGGCAGTGATCGCTGAGATCCTGATTGAAAACAGCAGAGGTGTATTTGGAGGGCAAGTTGGTCAGGGTGATATCTATGAGGGTGCCCATGTTTACGGATTTAGGGTTGTACCTGGTGGGTTCCTTGATGATTTGTGTGAGATTGAGGGCATCTAGCTTAGATTGTAGGACTGCCGGGGCCAGATATTGTGGGCCACTTCTTGGTGTCAAGTAGTAACCCAATCAGTTTCAATTTGCGTTTTCCCCATAAGTTTTCGCCAAATTGAGATCTGTTTGTTAAGCATAGCCACCTCATTCATGTAATCCTCCGTTTGCAAACAATTTCCTCATTGGAACTCTGGATTGCCAATATTGTCCTGGACAAGAGCATAATAAACACAGCTTCTACAGCGCTGGAACCATGTGTTAGCTATTCCAGGCAAAGCAGGGTCCATTGCAACCTAGCTAGCTAGCCTGCTAGTTGGTAAGAGGTGTTGACACAGGTATCTGAGTTCTTAAGTTCCGAAGTTTTCGGCATCGAATCGGTGTCCCCCGACAGCAGCTGGCAGGGAAACACAAGAAGCACAATGAGGGGTTATTCTGATCACAATTTGGAATCACACTCACTAACACACTGGAAATAAGCACTTCCTTAATATTAACTAGCAAGCTACCTGTTTTCATGAAATATTGTAATTAATTTGGTTATCCTATCCAAATTAATCAAGTAGGGGCACAATGAAGGGTTTTCATACATAGAGGTCATATTCATTAAATCTAGTGTAGTTATCATTAACCGTTATACCATTAATATTAATATCAACAGATTACAGTCAGTTGCTATGTTCTCATTCTGAAAGGTCCTCGAGTTCTCAGACTTCAAGAATCGAATCACTATCAAATCAACTCAAATCAAACTTTATTTTTCACATGCGCAAAATAGACTTTACCATGAAATGCTTACTTACAATCCCTTAACCAACAGTGCAGTTCAAGAAGAAGAAAATATTTATCAATTACACTAATATAAAAAGTAACACAATAACAATAACGAGGCTATATACAGGAGGCACCGGTACCGAGTCAGTGTGCGGGGGTACAGGCTATTTGAGGTAATCTGTACATGTAGGTGTGGGTGAAATCAATATGCATAGGTAACCAACATACAGCGAGTAGCAACAGTGTACAAAATGGAGGGGGTTCAATGTAATTGTTCGGTGGCGATTTTATGAAGTGTTCAGCTGTCTTATGGCTTGGGGGTAGAAGCTGTTAAGGAGCCTTTTAGTCCAAGATTTGGTAGAACTTTTTGAGGATCTGGGGACCCATGCCTGACATCACCTGGTTTAAACGTCTCTAGAGACTATATCTCTCTCATCATTACTCAATGCCTAGGTTTACCTCCAATGTGCTCACATTCTACCATACCTTCGTATGTACATCATGCCTTGAATCTATGCTATCGTGCCCAGAAACCTGCTCCATTTACTCTCTGTTCCGAACGTGCCAGACGGCCAGTTCTTATAGCCTTTAGCCGTACCCTTATCCTACTTCTCCTCTGTTCCTCTGGTGATGTGGAGGTTAATCCAGGACCTGCAGTGCCTAGCTCCACTCCTACTCCCCAGGTGCTCTCATTTGTTGACTTCTGTAACTGTAAAAGCCATGGTTTCATGCATGTTAACATTAGAATCCTACTTCCTAAGTTTGCTTAATTCACTACTTTAGCACATTCTGCCAACCCGGATGTCTTAGCTGTGTCTGAATCCTGGCTTAGGAAAACCACCAAAACCCTGAAATTTCCATCCCTAACTATAACATTTTCCTCCAAGATAGAACTGCCAAAGGGGACGGTGTTGCAATCTACTGCAGAGATAGCCTGCAGAGTTCTGTCTTACTATCCAGGTCTGTACCAAAGAAATTTGAGCTTCTACATCTAAACATTCACCTTTCCAGAAACAAGTCTCTCACCGTTGCCGTTTGCTATAGACCACCCTTTGCCCCCAGCTGTACCCTGCACAGAGTATGTGAATTAATTGCTCCCCATCTATCTTCTGAGCTCGTGCTGTGCTAGGTGACCTAAACTGAGACATGCTTAACACCCCGGCGATCCTACAATCTAATCTTGATGTCCTCATTCTCACACAAATGATCTATGAACCTACCAGGTACAACCCCAAATCCGTAAACACGGGCACCCTCATAGATATCATCCTAACTAACTCACCCTCCAAATACACCTCTGCTGTTTTCAACCAAGATCTCAGCGATCACTGCCTCATTGCCTGCATCCGTAATGGGTCTGCGGTCAAACGACCACCCCTCATCAATGTCAAACGCTCCCAAAAACACTTCTGCGAACAGGCCTTTCTAATTGACCTGGCATGGGTATCCTGGAAGGATATTGACCTCATTGCTTCAATAGAAGATGCCTGTTTATTCTTTAATAGTACCTTCCTCACCATCTTAAATAAGCATGCTCCATTCAAAAAAATGTAGAACTAGAAATAGATATAGCCCTTAGTTCACTCCAGACCTGTCTGCCCTTGGCCAGAACAAAAACATCCTGTGGCGTACTGCATTAGCATCGAATAGCCCCAGGGATATGCAACTTTTCAGGGATGTTAGGAACCAATATACACAGGCAGTTAGGTAAGCAAAGGCTATCCTTTTCAAGCAGAAATGTGCATTATGTAGTACACACTGAAAAAAGTTCTGGGACACTGTAAAGTCCATGGAGAATAAGAGCACCTCCTCCCAGCTGCCCACTGCACTGAGTCTAGGAAACACAATCACTGCCGATAAATCCACAACAATTGAAAATTTCAATAAGCATCTTTCCATGGCTGGCCATGCTTTCCACCTGGCTACCCATGCCCCGTTCAACAGCGCTGCGCTCCCCACAGAATCTCGCCCAAACCTCCTCCACTTCTCCTTCACCCAAATCCAGATAGCTGATGTTCTGAAAGAGCTACAAAATCTGGACCCCTACAAATCAGCCGGGCTAGACAATCTTGACCCTCTCTTTCTAAAATTATCTGCCGAAATTGTTGCAACCCCATATTACTAGCCTGTTCAACCTCTCTTTCGTATCATATGAGATTCCTTTAGATTGGAAAGCCTCCGCGGTCATCCCCCTCTTCAAAGGGGGAGACACTCTAGACCCAAACTGCTACAGACCTATATCAATTCTACCCTGCCTAAGGTCTTTGAAAGCCAAGTTAACAAACAGATTACCGAACATTTTGAATCTCACCGTACCTTCCCCGCTATGCAATCTGGTTTCAGAGCTGGTTATGGGTGCACCTCAGCTACGCTCAAGGTCCTAAATGATATCATAACCGCCATCGATACGAGACATTACTGTGCAGCCGTATACATGGACCTGGCTAAGGCTTTCGACTTTGTCAATCACAACATTCTTATTGGCAGACTCAACAGCCTTGGTTTCTCAAAAATTGCCTCGCTTGGTTCACCAATTACACTGAAAGAGTTCAGTGTGCCAAATTAGAGGGCCTGTTGTCCGGACCACTGGCAGTCTCTATGGGGGCGCCACAGGGTTCAATTCTCGGGCCGACTCTCTTCTCCATATACATCAATGATGTCTCTCTCACTGCTGGTGATTATTTGATCCACCTCTACGCAGACGACACCATTCTCTATACCATTCAGATGAGCATCAATGCCATACAACACTCCAACTGCTCTTAAATGCAAGTAAAACTAAATGCATGCTCTTCAACCATTCGCTGCCTGCACCTGCCCACATGTCCAGCATCACTACTCTGGACGGTTCTGACTTAGAATATGTGGACAACTACAAATACCTAGGTGTCTGGTTAGACTGTAAACTCTCCTTCCAGACTGACATTAAACATCTCCAATCCAAAGTTAAATCTTGAACACTCCAACACTCTGCTCAATAAATTGGATGCAGTCTATCACACAGTGCCATCCGTTTTGTCACCAAAGCCCCATATACCACCCACCACTGCGACCTGTATGCTCTCATTGGTTGGTCCTCGCTTCATATTCGTTGCCAAACCCTCTGGCTAAGTCTCTGCTAGGTAAAGCCCCACCTTATCTCAGCTCCCTGGTCAGCATAGCAGCACCCTCCCATAGTACACGTTCCAGCAGTAATATCTCACTGGTCACCCCCAAAGCCAATTCTTCCTTTGGCCGCCTCTCCTTCCAGTTCTCTGCTGCCAATGACTGGAATGAACTGCAAATCTCTGAAGCTGGAGACTCTTACCTCCCTCACTAACTTTAAGCACCAGCTGTCAGTGAAGCTCTGTTATGCAGGTGAATGAGGACCCAAAAGCGACTTGGCAAAAACAGAGTCTTTAATCCAGTAAAGGAAATATGCAATACTCCTAGACAAATCGGAGCGGTAAATAAAGCATAAAAAACAATTCCACTCGTAATCACGAGAACAGACTGGAGACTCGATCATAAACTGTAGGTTGCCTCGGGAAGGCACTGACCGTAGCAGACTCAGACACCTGCTTACCACGCAGCATCTGAGGGAAACACGACACGACAGGGCGATACAAAGACACAGCACGGTGAACAATATACAAGGATCCGACAGGACAGAAACGGAAAACAAGGGGAGAAATAGGGACTCTAATCAGGGGAAAAGATAGGGAACAGGTGTGGAAAGACTAAATGATTGATTAGGGGAATAGGAACAGCTGGGAGCAGGAACGGAACGATAGAGAGAAGAGAGAGAGGGAGGGAGAGAGAAAAAAAGGGAACGAACCTAAAAAGACCAGCAGGGGGAAAACGAACAGAAGGAAAAGCAAAATGACAAGACAATATAAGACAAAACATGACAGTACCCCCCCACTCACCGAGCGCCTCCTGGCGCACTCGAGGAGGAATCCTGGCGGCAACGGAGGAAATCATCAATCAGTGAACGGTCCAGCACGTCCCGAGACGGAACCCAACTCCTCTCCTCAGGACCGTAACCCTCCCAATCCACTAAGTATTGGTGACCCCGTCCCCGAGAACGCATGTCCATGATCCTACGTACCTTGTAAATAGGTGCGCTCTCGACAAGGACGGGAGGAGGGGGGGAGTGAAGACGAACGGGGGTGCGAAGAAAGGGCTTGACACAGGAAACATGGAAGACAGGATGGACGCGACGAAGATGTCGCGGAAGAAGCAGTCGCACAGCGACAGGATTGACGACCTGGGAGACACGGAACGGACCAATGAACCGCGGAGTCAACTTACGAGAAGCTGTCGTAAGAGGAAGGTTGCGAGTGGAAAGCCACACTCTCTGGCCGCAACAATACCTTGGACTCTTAATCCTACGTTTATTGGCGGCTCTCACAGTCTGTGCCCTGTAACGGCAAAGTGCAGACCTCACCCTCCTCCAGGTGCGCTCACAACGTTGGACAAATGCTTGAGCGGAGGGAACGCTGGACTCGGCAAGCTGGGATGAGAACAGAGGAGGCTGGTAACCCAGACTACTCTGAAACGGAGATAACCCGGTAGCAGACGAAGGAAGCGAGTTGTGAGCGTATTCTGCCCAGGGGAGCTGTTCTGCCCAAGACGCAGGGTTTCTGAAAGAAAGGCTGCGTAGTATGCGACCAATCGTCTGATTGGCCCTCTCTGCTTGACCGTTAGACTGGGGATGAAACCCGGAAGAGAGACTGACGGACGCACCAATCAAACGACAGAACTCCCTCCAAAACTGTGACGTGAATTGCGGGCCTCTGTCTGAAACGGCATCTAACGGGAGGCCATGAATTCTGAACACATTCTCGATGATGATTTGTGCCGTCTCCTTAGCGGAAGGAAGTTTAGCGAGGGGAATGAAATGTGCCGCCTTAGAGAACCTATCGACAACCGTAAGAATCACAGTCTTCCCCGCAGACAAAGGCAGACCGGTAATGAAGTCTAGGGCGATGTGAGACCATGGTCGAGAAGGAATGGGAAGCGGTCTGAGACGACCGGCAGGAGGAGAGTTACCTGACTTAGTCTGCGCGCAGTCCGAACAAGCAGCCACGAAACGGCGCGTGTCACGCTCCTGAGTCGGCCACCAAAAGCGCTGGCGAATAGAAGCAAGAGTGCCTCGAACGCCGGGATGACCAGCTAACTTGGCAGAGTGAGCCCACTGAAGAACAGCCAGACGAGTAGAAACAGGAACGAAAAGAAGGTTACTAGGACAAGCGCGCGGCGACGCAGTGTGCGTGAGTGCTTGCTTAACCTGTCTTTCAATTCCCCAGACTGTCAACCCGACAACACGCCCATAAGGAAGAATCCCCTCGGGATCAGTAGAAGCCACAGAAGAACTAAAAAGACGGGATAAGGCATCAGGCTTGGTGTTCTTGCTACCCGGACGGTAAGAAATCACAAACTCGAAACGAGCGAAAAACAACGCCCAACGAGCTTGACGAGCATTAAGTCGTTTGGCAGAACGGATGTACTCAAGGTTCTTATGGTCTGTCCAAACGACAAAAGGAACGGTCGCCCCCTCCAACCACTGTCGCCATTCGCCTAGGGCTAAGCGGATGGCGAGCAGTTCGCGGTTACCCACATCATAGTTGCGTTCAGATGGCGACAGGCGATGAGAAAAATAAGCGCAAGGATGAACCTTATCGTCAGACTGGAAGCGCTGGGATAGAATGGCTCCCACGCCTACCTCTGAAGCGTCAACCTCGACAATGAATTGTCTAGTGACGTCAGGAGTAACGAGGATAGGAGCGGACGTAAAACGTTCTTTTAGAAGATCAAAAGCTCCCTGGGTGGAACCGGACCACTTAAAACACGTCTTGACAGAAGTAAGAGCTGTGAGAGGGGCAGCAACTTGACCGAAATTACGAATGAAACGCCGATAGAAATTAGCGAAACCTAGAAAGCGCTGCAACTCGACACGTGACCTTGGAACGGGCCACTCACTGACAGCTTGGACCTTAGCGGAATCCATCTGAATGCCTTCAGCGGAAATAACGGAACCGAGAAAAGTAACGGAGGAGACATGAAAAGAGCACTTCTCAGCCTTCACGTAGAGACAATTCTCTAAAAGGCGCTGGAGAACACGTCGAACGTGCTGAACATGAATCTCGAGTGACGGTGAAAAAATCAGGATATCGTCAAGGTAGACAAAAACAAAGATGTTCAGCATGTCTCTCAGAACATCATTAACTAATGCCTGAAAAACAGCTGGCGCATTGGCGAGACCAAACGGCAGAACCGGCAGAAAATTGGACATCCAGAGTGCATCCACTCAAAATGCCCTAACGGAGTGTTAAACGCCGTTTTCCACTCGTCCCCCTCTCTGATGCGCACGAGATGGTAAGCGTTACGAAGGTCCAACTTAGTAAAGCACCTGGCTCCCTGCAGAATCTCGAAGGCTGATGACATAAGGGGAAGCGGATAACGATTCTTAACCGTTATGTCATTCAGCCCTCGATAATCCACGCAGGGGCGCAGAGTACCGTCCTTTTTCTTAACAAAAAAAAACCCCGCCCCGGCCGGAGAGGAAGAAGGCACTATGGTACCGGCGTCAAGAGACACAGACAAATAATCCTCGAGAGCCTTACGTTCGGGAGCCGACAGAGAGTATAGTCTACCCCGAGGAGGAGTGGTCCCCGGAAGGAGATCAATACTACAATCATACGACCGGTGAGGAGGAAGGGAGTTGGCTCGGGACCGACTGAAGACCGTGCGCAGATCATGATATTCCTCCGGCACTCCAGTCAAATCGCCAGGTTCCTCCTGAGAAGTGGGGACAGAAGAAACGGGAGGGATGGCAGACATTAAACACTTCACATGACAAGAAACGTTCCAGGATAGGATAGAATTACTAGACCAATTAATAGAAGGATTATGACATACTAGCCAGGGATGACCCAAAACAACAGGTGTAAAAGGTGAACGAAAAATCAAAAAAGAAATAGTCTCACTGTGGTTACCAGATACTGTGAGGGTCAAAGGTAGTGTCTCAAATCTGATACTGGGAAGATGACTACCATCTAAGGCGAACATGGGCGTAGGCTTGTCTAACTGTCTGAAAGGAATGTCATGTTTCCGAGCCCATGCTTCGTCCATGAAACAACCCTCAGCCCCAGAGTCTATCAAGGCACTGCATGTAGCACCCGAACCGGTCCAGCGTAGATGGACCGACATAGTAGTACAGGATCTAGATGGAGAGACCTGAGTAGTAGCGCTCACCAGTAGCCCTCCGCTTACTGATGAGTTCTGCCTTTTACTGGACATGAATTGACAAAATGTCCAGCAAGTCCGCAATAGAGGCACAGGCGGTTGGTGATCCTCCGTTCCCTCTCCTTAGTCGAGATGCGAATACCTCCCAGCTGCATGGGCTCAGTCTCTGAGCCAGAGGAGGGAGATGGTTGCGATGCGGAGCAGGGAAACACCGTTGACGCGAGCTCTCTTCCACGAGCTTGGTGACGAAGATCTACCCGTCGTTCTATGCGGATGGCGAGAGCAATCAAAGAGTCCATACTGGAAGGAACCTCCCGGGAGAGAATCTCATCTTTAACCACTGCGTGGAGTCCCTCCAGAAAACGAGAGAGCAGCGCCGGCTCGTTCCAGTCACTAGAGGCAGCAAGAGTGCGAAACTCTATAGAGTAATCCGTTATGGATCGATCACCTTGGCATAGGGAAGCCAGGGCCCTAGAAGCCTCCCTACCAAAAACTGAACGGTCAAAAACCCGAATCATCTCCTCTTTAAAGTTCTGGTAATTGTTAGAACAATCAGCCCTTGCCTCCCAGATAGCTGTGCCCCACTCTCGAGCCCGGCCAGTAAGGAGTGATATGACGTAAGCAACCCAAGCTCTCTCTCTAGAGTATGTGTTGGGTTGGAGAGAGAACACAATATCACACTGGGTGAGAAAGGAGCGGCACTCCGTGGGCTGCCCGGAGTAACAAGGTGGGTTATTAACCCTAGGTTCCGGAGGCTCGGCAGACCAGGAAGTAACAGGTGGCACGAGACGAAGACTCTGTAACTGTCCAGAGAGGTCGGAAACCTGAGCGGCCAGGTTCTCCACGGCATGACGAGCAGCAGACAATTCCTGCTCGTGTCTGCCGAGCATGGCTCCTTGGATCTCGACGGCAGTGTTACGAGCGTCTGTAGTCGCTGGGTCCATTCTTTGGTCGGATCCTTCTGTTATGCAGGTGAATGAGGACCCAAAAGCGACTTGGCGAAAACAGAGTCTTTAATCCAGTAAAGGAAATATGCAATAATCCTAGACAAATCGGAGCGGTAAATAAAGCATAAAAAACAATTCCACTCGTAATGACGAGAACAGACTGGAGACTCGATCATAAACTGTAGGTTGCCTCGGGAAGGCACTGACCGTAGCAGACTCAGACACCTGCTCACCACGCAGCATCTGAGGGAAACACGACACGACAGGGCGATACAAAGACACAGCACGGTGAACAATATACAAGGATCCGACAGGACAGAAATGGAAAACAAGGGGAGAAATAGGGACTCTAATCAGGGGAAAAGATAGGGAACAGGTGTGGAAAGACTAAATGATTGATTAGGGGAATAGGAACAGCTGGGAGCAGGAACGGAACGATAGAGAGAAGAGAGAGAGGGAGGGAGAGAGAAAAAAGGGAACGAACCTAAAAAGACCAGCAGGGGGAAAACGAACAGAAGGAAAAGCAAAATGACAAGACAATATAAGACAAAACATGACAAGCTCACAGATCACTGCACCTGTACATAGCTCATCTGTAAATAGCCCATCCAATCTACCTCATCCCCATACTGTATTTATTTATTTATCTTGCGCCTTTTCATCCCAGTATCTCTACTTGCACATTCATCTTCTGCACATCCTACCATTCCAGTGTTTAATTGCTATATTGTAATTACTTTGCCACCGTGGCCTATTTATTGCCTTACCTCCCTTATCTTACCTCAGTTACACACCCTGTATATAGACTTTTTCTGTTGTATTATTGATTGTATGTCTGTTCACCAGGACGTGTACTCCGAGCATGCGCTGACCAACTGGCAAGTGTCTACACTGACATTTTCAACCTCTCCCTGACTTAGTCTGTAATACCAACATGTTTCAAACAGACCACCATAGTCCCTGTGCCCAGTAACACTAAGGTAACCTGCCTAAATGACTACCGATACGTAGCACTCACGTCTGTAGCCATGAAGTGCTTTGAAAGGCTGGTCATGGCTCACATCGACACCGTTATCCCAGAAACCCTAGACCCACTCCAATTTGCATACCTCCCCAACAGATCCACAGATGATGCAATCTCTATTGCACTCATCACTGCCCTTTCCCACCTGGACAAAAGGAACACCTACTTATGTGAGAATGCTATTCATTGACTACAGCTCAGCGTTCAACACCATAGTGCCCTCAAAGCTCATTACTAAGCTAAGTACCCTGGGACAAAACACCTCCATCTGTAACTGGATCCTGGACTTCCTGACGGGCCACCCCCTGGTGGTAAGGGTAGGGAACAACTCATCTGCCACGCTGATCCTCAACATGGGAGCCCCTCAGGGGTGTGTGCTCAGTCCCCTGCTGTATTCCCTGTTCACTCCAACACCAACAGTAAGTTTGCCGATGACACAGCAGTGGTAGATTGATCACCGACAACGATGAGACAGCCTATAGGGTGGAGGTCAGAGAACTGGCCGTGTGGTGCCAGGACAACAACCTCTCCCTCAACGCGATCAAGACAAAAATGATTGTGGACTACAGGAAAAGGAGGACCGAGCACGACCCCATTCTCATTGACGGAACTGTAGTGGAGCAGGTTGAGAGCTTCAAGTTACTTGTTGTCCACATCACCAACAAACTATTGTGGTCCAAACACACTAAGACAGTCACGAAGAGGGCATGACAAAGCCTATTCCCCCTCAGGAGATGGAAAATATTTTGCATGTGTCCTCAGATCCTCAAATGGTTTTACAGCTACACCATCGAGAGCATCCTGACTGGTTGCATCACTGCCTGGTATGGTAACTGCTCGGTCTTGTTGGGGAATAATCAGAATTGGTTGGTAACATAGGTAAGATGTTTTATATTCATCATATGTTTGTAAGTTACTTCTCATCAGAATGTGTTTGTATAATACTGTGGCGGGGTTGCAGTATCTGTTCTATGTCAAGACTAAGTTACTTGGGCCGGAGAGAGGGGAGAGGTCAAGCGTGTATCTCTTGGCTCCACAATGTCTGTGTGCCAGTAAATGTGTCTCTATGATCTTGTCAAGATAGGATGGATTTGAGATATGGCTGTTGATATGGAGGATTTGTTTATGGTTCTGAGTTTGAGAAGAGAACATAGTTTAGGAGACAAAGCTGAACGATGAATTATGCCGATGCTATCTGGCTCTGTGTGTCTTTGCTATAAAGGATCTCAGTTGAAATGTGGAGGGGACTCTCAGAGAATTCATTGATAGACACTGAATTGATCTGAGAGTCACAGGGTTGTGATAGAGCTCATATAATTAAAGATGGACTTTGTGATAACTAACTCTGACTTGTGTGTGGTTTGCTCTCATGATTTGGTAAATAGAGGACATTTCCATGACAGTTTCCGACTGCAAGGCACTACAGTGGCTATTGCATATGGTCCATCACTGGGGCCAAGCTTCCTGCCATCCAGGACTTCTATATGAGGCGGTGTCAGAGGAAGGCCCTAGAAATTGTCAAAGACCTCAGTCACCCTAGTCATCTGGGCACAGTACAACAACTACAGCTATGGGAGTGGAAAACGACAACATTAATGCACTTGATAAAAAGCAACATTGTGCTGCTTAGTTTTGAATTTATCAAAGGCCTTTGATTCAGTTGACCATGAATTGTTGCTTGCTAGACTCAGAAACATTGGTCTCATTGAAGGGGCAGTAAATTGGTTTAGGAACTATCTTTCTGACAGAACACAAAGTGTATATACTGACAATCATAAGTTTAGCTGTCTAGAGATTAATAGAGGTGTGCCCCAGGGTTCCATTTTAGCCCCTGTGTTGTTCTCAATATTTATTAATGATTTGGGGAATGGGATGCAATCAGCAAAGTTACATCTACATGCAGATGATACAGTTATATATTCATGTGCTCCTTCTCTGGTTCAGGTTTTGAAGAGCTCCAGACTGCTTTTCAGTCACTGTAGTCCTTCCTTTATGGTGTCAAACTGATCTTGAATGTACAAAAAACTAAATTCATGACCTTAACCAGAGCTAGAACTCTGCCAGAGAAGGTTAGCATTGTCACATCTGGTGGCTCATCCACTGAAAAAGTGTCATGCTACACCTACCTAGGTATCTGGTTGGATGACAAGTTGTCCTTTAAAGTTCATGTGGATAATCTTGTGACAAAGCTTAAATTGAAATTGGGTTTTTATTTTTATAATAAGGCTGGCTTCCCGCTTATGGCAAAAAGAAGCTTGTTCAGGCCACTTTTCTCTCTGTAATTAATTCTGATTGTTGTATTAGCATGCAGCCTCCTCTGTCTAACAGAGGCTGGACTCTGTTTATCATGCAGCCTCCTCTGTCTGACAGAGACTGGACTCTGTTTATCATGCAGCCTCCTCTGTCTAACAGAGGCTGGACTCTGTTTATCATGCAGCCTCCTCTGTCTGACAGAGACTGGACTCTGTTTATCATGCGGCATCCTCTGTCTGACAGAGACTGGACTCTGTTTATCATGCAGCATCCTCTGTCTGACAGAGACTGGACTCTGTTTATCATGCAGCATCCTCTGTCTGTCTCTCTGTCTCTCTATGTGTGTATGTGTCTCTCTCTCTATGTGTATGTGTGTGTGTCTCTCTCTATGTGTATGTGTGTGTCTCTCTCTCTGTGTGTGTATGTGTGTGTCTCTCTCTCTGTGTGTATGTGTGTGTCTCTCTCTCTGTGTGTATGTGTGTGTCTCTCTCTCTGTGTGTGTATGTGTGTGTCTCTCTCTCTGTGTGTGTATGTGTGTGTCTCTCTCTCTCTGTGTGTATGTGTGTGTCTCTCTCTATGTGTATGTGTGTGTCTCTCTCTCTGTGTGTGTATGTGTGTGTCTTTCTCTCTGTGTGTGTATGTGTGTGTCTCTCTCTCTGTGTGTGTATGTGTGTGTCTCTCTCTATGTTTGTATGTGTGTGTCTCTCTCTCTGTGTGTGCGTGTGTGTATCTCTCTATGTGTGTATGTGTGTGTGTCTCTCTCTATGTGTGTATGTGTGTCTCTCTCTCTATGTGTGTATGTGTGTCTCTCTCTCTATGTGTGTATGTGTGTCTCTCTCTCTATGTGTGTATGTGTGTCTCTCTCTCTATGTGTGTATGTGTGTCTCTCTCTCTATGTGTGTATGTGTGTCTCTCTCTCTATGTGTGTATGTGTGTGTCTCTCTCTCTATGTGTGTATGTGTGTCTCTCTCTCTGTGTGTATGTGTGTCTCTCTCTCTATGTGTATGTCTCTCTCTCTATGTGTGTATGTGTGTCTCTCTCTATATGTGTGTATGTGTGTGTCTCTCTATGTGTGTATGTGTGTGTCTCTCTCTCTATGTGTGTATGTGTGTGTCTCTCTCTCTATGTGTGTATGTGTGTCTCTCTCTCTGTGTGTGTATGTGTGTCTCTCTCTCTATGTGTGTATGTGTGTATCTCTCTCTCTATGTGTGTATGTGTGTCTCTCTCTCTGTGTGTGTATGTGTGTATCTCTCTCTCTATGTGTGTATGTGTGTCTCTCTGTCTGTGTGTCTCTCTCTCTATGTCTGTATGTGTGTCTCTCTCTCTATGTCTGTCTGTCTGTCTGTCTGTCTGTCTGTCTGTCTGTCTGTCTGTCTGTCTGTCTGTCTGTCTGTCTGTCTGTCTGTCTGTCTGTCTGTCTGTCTGTCTGTCTGTCTGTCTGTCTGTCTGTCTGTCTGTCTGTCTGTCTGTCTGTCTGTCCGTCTGTCCGTCTGTCCGTCTGTCCGTCTGTCCGTCTCTCTCTCTCTCTCTCTCTCTCTCTCTCTCTCTCTCTCTCTCTCTCTCTCTCTCTCTCTCTCTCTCTCTCTCTCTCTCTCTCTCTCTATGTGTGTGTGTCTGTCTCTCTCTGTATGTGTTTGTGTCCGTCTCTTTGTGTGTGTGTGTGTGTGTGTCTCTCTGTGTGTGTTAGTGTGTGTGTGTCTCTCTCTGTGTGTGTGTGTGTGTCTCTCTCTGTGTGTGTGTGTGTGTCTCTCTCTGTGTGTGTGTCTGTCTCTCTCTCTGTGTATGTGTGTGTGTGTGTGTGTGTGTGTGTGTGTGTGTGTGTGTTCTCCAGGCCCTGTCTTGAGTGCTTTTCCTGCTTCCCTGGAAGGCTGTTCTGATTGGCCAACCCAGGGGACCCCAGATATCATGTTTAGCCCCAAACCAACATGCATCCCTCATCCTGCACAGCCTGCCGTGTGTGTGTCAGAGCGGGTTCGGTGCGTTCAGGCGATGACAGTCTCTGCTCTTTCTGCTAAAGTGGTTTAGTCTACTCAGGATAGGCTGATGGGGTGTGACATCACGGCACTTTGTTATATATTTTAAAGATGAGCCCAGAGCCTTCACTTCCCTTAATGAACACACTACTCAGAGAGGGTGGGTCTGTGTGTCTGTGTGTGATGAGCCCAGACCCTTCACTTCCCTTAATGAGCCTAGGTGTAATCATAACAACATACAGGAACTAAAGTCCTTCTACCAGCATATTGATAATGCTACGCGCATTCGCAATACCCTCGACCACTGCTACTAACTTTCGCAATGCATACAAAGCCCTCCCCTGCCCTCCCTTCGTCCGACCACATTCAACTCTGGTCCGACCAATTGGAAGCCATGCTTGAAGATTGATTTGATCAAGTGGACTGGAAAATGTTCCGGTCAGCATCAGAGAACAACATCGACCTATACGCTGACTCGGTGAGCACGTTTATAAAGAAGTGCATTGGAGATCTTCATTGTAAAGGTTTTAAACACGGTTTCCCATGTTTGGTCAATGAACCATAAACAATTCATGAACATGCACCTGTGGAACGGTTGTTAAGACACTAACATCTTACAGACGATAGGCAATTAAGGTCACAGTTATAAAAACTTAGTACACTTAGGAGGCTTTTCTACTGACTCTGAAAAACACCAAAAGAAAGATGCCCAGGGTCCCTGCTCATCGGTGTGAACGTGCCTTAGGCATGCTGGAAGGAGGCATGAGGACTGCAGATGTGACCAGGGCAATAAATTGCAATGTCCGTACTGTGAGACGCCTAAGACAGCGATACAGGGTCACAGAATGGACAGCTGATCGTCCTCGCAGTGGCAGACTAAGTGTAACAACACCTGCACAGGATCGGTACGTCCGAACATCACACCTGCGGGACAGGTACAGGATGGCAACAACAACTGCCTGAGTTACACCAGGAACCCACAATCCCTCCATCAGTGCTCAGACTGTCCACAATAGGCTGAGAGAGGCTGGACTGAGGGTTTGTAGGCCTGTTGTAAGGCAGGTCCTCACTAGACAACACCAGCACCAACGTCACCTATGGGCACAAACCCACCGTCGCTGGACCAGACGGGACTGGCAAAAAGTGCTCTTCACTGACGAGTTGTGGTTTTGTCTCACCAGGGGTGATGGTCGGATTCGCGTTTATCGTCAAAGGAATGAGCGTTACACCGAGGCCTGTACTCTGGAGCGGGATCGAATTGGAGGTGGAGGGTCCGTCATGGTCTGGGGCGGTGTCACAGCATCATTGGACTGAGATTGTTCTCATTACAGGCAATCATAACGCTGTGCGTTACAGGGAAGACATCCTCCTCCCTCGTGTGGTACCCTTACTGCAGGCTCATTCTGACATGACCCTCCAGCATGACAACGCTGTGCGTTACAGGGAAGATATTCTCCTCCCTCATGTGGTACCCTTACTGCAGGCTCATCCTGACATGACCCTCCAGCATGACAATGAGCCATACTGCTCATTCTGTGCGTGATTTCCTGCAAGATAGGAATGTCAGTGTTCTGCCATGGCCAGCGAAGAGCCCGGATCATAATCCCATTGTGCACGTCTGGGACCTGTTGGATCGGAGGGTGAGGGCTAGGGCCATTCCCCCCAGAAATGTCCGCAAACTTGCAGGTGCCTTGGTGGAAGAGTGGGGTAAAATCTCACAGCAAGAACTGGCAAATCTGGCGTAGTCCATGAGGAGATGCACTGCAGTACTCTGTAGCTCAGTTGGTAGAGCATGGCGCTTGTAACGCCAGGGTAGTGTGTTCGATCCCCGGGACCACCCATACGTAGAATGTATGCACACATGACTGTAAGTCGCTTTGGATAAAAGCGTCTGCTAAATGGCATATATTATTATTATTATTATTATTACTTAATGAGGCTGGTGGCCACACCAGACTGTTACTTTTGATTCTGACACCCCCTTTGGTCAGGGACACATTATTCCATTTCTGTTAGTCACATGTCTGTGGAACTTGTTCAGTTAAGTCTCAGTTGTTGAATCTTGTTGTGTTCATACAAATATTTACATATGCTAAGTTTGCTCAAAATAAACGCAGTTGACAGTGAGGACATGATTTTTTTGCTGAGTTTATGTAAGAATACGTTTCGTTGAGTTCAATTCATCAAGCTGAATGCCTTGGGTCTCAAACCCTGCCTGTGCATCTGGGTCCTGGACTTTCCCCCAGGTGGTAAAAGTAGGAAACAACACCTCCACTTCGCTGACCCTCAACATGGGGACCACACAAGGGTGTGTGCTCAACTCCCTCCTGTACTCCCTGTTCACCCACGACTGTGTGTCCATGCACTCCTCCGACTCAATCATCAAGTTTGCAAACGACACAACACTAGTGGGCTTGATCACCAACAACTGCAACTGCTCCGCCCACAACCGTAAGGCTCCCCAGAGGGTAGTGAGGTCTGCAAAACGCATCACCGGTGGCAAACTACCTGCCCTCCAGGACACCTACACCACCCGATGTCACAGGAAGGCCATAAAGATCATCAAGGACAACAACCACCCGAGCCACTGCCTGTTCACCCCGCTATCATCCAGAAGGCGAGGTCAGTACAGGTGCATCAAAGCTTCTATCTCAAGGCCACCAGACTGTTAAACAGCCACCACTAACATTGAGTGGCTGCTGCCAACATACTGACTCAACTCTAGCCACTTTAATAATGGAAAAATGTATGTAAAAAATGTATCACTAGCCACTTTAAACAATGCCACTTCATATAATGTTTACATACCCTACATTAGGGTTTTGCACACAATGTATATAGACTCTCCTTTTTTCTACTGTGTTATTGACTTGTTAATTGTTTACTCCATGTGTAACTCTGTGTTGTCTCTTCACACTGCTATGCTTTATCTTGGCCAGGTCGCAGTTGCAAATGAGAACTTGTTCTCAACTAGCCTACCTGGTTAAATAAAGGTGAATTTTTTTTTTTAAATAAAAATAATTACTCATCTCATTTGTATATACTGTACTCTATACCATCTACTGCATCTTGCCATCTTTATGTAATACATGTATCACTAGCCACTCTTGGATCTACCCCTCCCGGATCCGGTATATTTGTCATCGGCAACGCTGAATAGCATAGCGCAACAGTCAAAAAATATTACTAGAAAATATTCATATTCATGAAATCACAAGTGAAATATAGCGAAACACAGCCTTTTGTTAATCACCCTGTCGTCTCAGATTTTGAAATTATGCTTTATAGCGAAAGCAATACAAGCGTTTCTGTAAGTTTATCGATAGCATAACAAAACAGTAAGTACACCTAGCATCAGGTAACTTGGTCACGAAAATCAGAAAAGCAATCAAATTAATCGGTTACCTTTGATGATCTTTCGGATGTTTTCACTCACGAGACACCCAGTCAGACAGCAAATGTTCCTTTTGTTCCATAAAGATATTTTTTAGATCCAATTACCTCCGTTAGTTTGATGCGTTATGCCCAGGAATGCCCAGGAATCCACCGACAACGCAGACAAAAATTCAAAATTATATCAATAATGTCGACAGAAACATGTCGAATGTTTTTATAATCAATCCTCAAGGTGTTTTTCAAATATCCATTCAATAATATATCAACCGGGACAGTTGGCTTTTCACTAGGACCGGGAGTAACAATGGCCGCCTCTCTCTTTTGCGCAAGAATCACTCTGAGAGTCCCCACCTGACCACTTAGGTAAACGCTCATTCTTCAAAATAAAGGCCTGAAACTACGTCTAAAGGCTGTAAACACCTTAGGGAAGCCATAGAAAAATGAATCTGGTTGATATCCCTTTCAATGGTCAGTAGGGATGCATAGGAACACAAGGTTTCAAAATAAGAGTCACTTCCTGATTGGATTTTTCTCAGGCTTTCGCCTGCAATATCAGTTCTGTTATGCTCACAGACAATATTTTTACAGTTTTGGAAACTTTAGAGTGTTTTCTATCCTAAGCTGTCAATTATATGCATATTCTAGCATCTGGTCCTGAGAAATAGGCCGTCTACTTTGGGAATGTTATTTTTCCAAACATAAAAATAGTGCCCCCTAGCTTCAAGAGGTTCATATAATGTTTACATACCCTACATTACTCATCTCATATGTATATACTGTACTCTATACCATCTACTGCATCTTGCCATCTTTATGTAATACATGTATCACTAGCCACTTTAAACAATGCCACTTTTATATGTTTACATACCCTACATTACTCATCTCATATGTATATACTGTACTCGATACCATCTACTGCATCTTGCCTATGCCGCTCTGTACCATCACTCATTCATATATTTATATGTACATATTCTTCATTCCTTTACACATGTGTATATAAGGTAGTAGTTGTGGAATTGTTAGGTTAGATTACTCGTTGGTTATTACTGCATTGTCGGAACTAGAAACACAAGCATTTCACTACCCTCACATTAACATCTGCTATCCATGTGTATGTGACAAATACAATTTGATTTGATTTGAGAGACTGTTGAATCAGCTTTACCTTAGGAACACTCCTCCATAATGTCTTGGTGTCATTATTATAATGATAAATAACAGCTATTTATGGTTTATTGCCATACGATGTATACCCCTTCTACCATACCATCCATAATACATGGCATTATACGCCTTATAGGAAGTACAGTGCCTTGCAAAAGTATTCACCCCCACGTTTTTTCTATTTTGTTGCATTACAACCTGTAATATAAATGGATTTATATTTTGATTTCATGTAATGGACATGCACAAAATAGTCCAAATTGGTGAAGTGAAATGAAAAAAATAACTTGTTTAAATTGATTTTAAAACGGGAAGTGATGATTGCATATGTATTCAGCCCTTTGCCATGAAGCCCCCAAATCAAATCTGGAAGTAACAAATTGCCTTCAGAAGTCACATAATTACTTAAATAAAGTCCACATGTGTGGAATCTAAGTGTCACATGATCTGTCACATGATCTCTGTATATATACACCTGTTCGGAAATAGGACCACTTTAAGCTCTACACTCCACAGAGCTGGGCTTTACGGAAGATTGGCCAGAAAAAAAGCCATTGCTTGAAGAAAAAATAAGCAAACACATTTTGAGTTCGCCAAAAGTCATGTGGGAGACTCCCAAAACATATGGAAGAAGCAACTCTGGTCAGATGAGCCAGAAATTGAGCTTTTTGGCAATCAAGAAAAATGCAATGTCTGGCGCAAACCCAACACCTATCATCACCCAGAGAACAACATCCCCACAGTGAAGCATGGTGGTGGCAGTATCGTGCTGTGGGGATGTTTTACATCAGAAGGGACTGAGAAACTGGTCTGAATTGAAGGAATGATGCATGGCACTAAATACAGGGAAATTCTTGAGGGAAATCTGCCAGAGATTTGAGACTGGGACAGCAGGACAATGACCCTAAGCATACCGCTAAAGCAACACTCAAGTCTTTGATTACTACACTACCTTACTCACTCTGTTTACTACACTACCTTACTCACTCTGTTTACTACACTACCTCCTCACTCTGTTTACTACACTACTACTCACTCTGTTTACTACACTACCTTACTCACTCTGTTTACTACACTACCTTACTCACTCTGTTTACTACACTACCTTACTCACTCTGTTTACTACACTACCTCACTCACTCTGTTTACTACACTACTCACTCTGTTTACTACACTACCTTACTCACTCTGTTTACTACACTACCTTACTCACTCTGTTTACTACACTACCTTACTCACTCTGTTTACTACACTACCGTACTCACTCTGTTTACTACACTACCTTACTCACTCTGTTTACTACACTACCTTACTCACTCTGTTTACTACACTACCTTACTCAATCTGTTTACTACACTACCTTACTCACTCTGTTTACTACGCTACCTTACTCACTCTGTTTACTACACTACCTCCCTCACTCTGTTTACTACACTACCGTACTCACTCTGTTTACTACACTACCTTACTCACTCTGTTTACTACACTACCTCAATCACTCTGTTTACTACACTACCTTACTCACTCTGTTTACTACACTACCTCCCTCACTCTGTTTACTACACTACCTACTCACTCTGTTTCACTACACTACCTTACTCACTCTGTTTACTACACTACCTCCCTCACTCTGTTTACTACACTACCTTACTCACTCTGTTTACTACACTACCTTACTCACTCTGTTTACTACACTACCTTACTCACTCTGTTTACTACACTACCGTACTCACTCTGTTTTTACTACACTGTTTACTACACTCACTCTCTGTTTACTACACTACCTCCCTCACTCTGTTTACTACACTACCTTACTCACTCTGTTTACTACACTCTGTTTACTACACTACCTTACTCACTCTGTTTACTACACTACCTTACTCACTCTGTTTACTACACTACCTTACTCACTCTGTTTACTACACTACCATACTCACTCTGTTTACTACACTACCATACTCACTCTGTTTACTACACTACCATACTACTCTGTTTACTCTGTTTACTACACTACCTTACTCACTCTGTTTACTACACTACCTTACTCAATCTGTTTACTACACTACCTTACTCACTCTGTTTACTACACTACCGTACTCACTCTGTTTACTACACTACCTTACTCACTCTGTTTACTACACTACCTTAGTCACTCTGTTTACTACACTACCGTACTTACTCTGTTTAGCTCATGGCTTCACATGTGAATCCTTAAAGAGATGCCAGGAGCTTATTCAAGAAAGATCAAGTGTAATATATTATAAAAATAAGTCACCAAATTATATTTTGAAGGAGGAAGCAAAGTACTTTAAGCATATATTTTTGTTTCATCTCTCCATCTCCTCTAACTGAAGATAATTGTATGGATTTTTTTCTATTAACTATGTAAAATGAACATCTGTACAGAAAGACTCATGTGAAGGTGAAATAACAGAGGAGGAACTTCTTGATGCAATTAAAGCCTTTAAGTCTCAAGTTCTGGATGGCAAACCAGTTGAGGTATACCAAACTACAGTGCTGGATAGCAAACCAGTTGAGGTATACCAAAAATCCAGGGTTGGGTAGCATACCAGTTGAGGTATACCAAACTCCAGGGCTGGATGACATAACAGTTGAGGTATACCAAAAATCCAGGGTTGGGTAGCATACCAGTTGAGGTATACCAAACTCCAGGGCTGGATGACATAACAGTTGAGGTATACCAAAAATCCAGGGTTGGGTAGCATACCAGTTGAGGTATACCAAACTCCAGGGCTGGATGACATAACAGTTGAGGTATACCAAAAATCCAGGGTTGGGTAGCATACCAGTTGAGGTATACCAAACTCTAGGGCTGGATAGCAAACCAGTTGAGGTATACCAAAAATCCAGGGTTGGGTAGCATACCAGTTGAGGTATACCAAACTCTAGGGCTGGATAGAAAACCAGTTGAGGTATACCAAAAATCCAGGGTTGGGTAGCATACCAGTTGAGGTATACCAAACTCTAGGGCTGGATAGCAAACCAGTTGAGGTATACCAAAAATCCAGGGTTGGGTAGCATACCAGTTGAGGTATACCAAACTCTAGGGCTGGATAGCAAACCAGTTGAGGTATACCAAAAATCCAGGGTTGGGTAGCATACCAGTTGAGGTATACCAAACTCCAGGGCTGGATAGCAAACCAGTTGAGGTATACCAAAAATCCAGGGTTGGGTAGCATACCAGTTGAGGTATACCAAACTCCAGGGCTGGCTAGCAAACCAGTTGAGGTATACCAAAAATCCAGGGTTGGGTAGCATACCAGTTGAGGTATACCAAACTCCAGGCCTGGGTAGCATACCAGTTGAGGTATACCAAAAATCCAGGGTTGGGTAGCATACCAGTTGAGGTATACCAAACTCCAGGGCTGGATGACATACCAGTTGAGGTATACCAAACTCTAGGGCTGGGTAGCATACCAGTTGAGGTATACCAAACTCCAGGGCTGGGTAGCATACCAGTTGAGGCACACCAACCTCCAGGGCTGGATGACATACCAGTTGAGGTATACCAAACTCCAGGGTTGGGTAGCATACCAGTTGAGGTATACCAAAAATCCAGGGTTGGGTAGCATACCAGTTGAGGTATACCAAACTCCAGTGCTGGATGGAAAACCAGTTGAGGTATACCAAACTCTAGGGCTGGATAGCAAACCAGTTGAGGTATACCAAAAATCCAGGGTTGGGTAGCATACCAGTTGAGGTATACCAAACTCCAGGGCTGGATAGCAAACCAGTTGAGGTATACCAAAAATCCAGGGTTGGGTAGCATACCAGTTGAGGTATACCAAACTCCAGGGCTGGCTAGCAAACCAGTTGAGGTATACCAAAAATCCAGGGTTGGGTAGCATACCAGTTGAGGTATACCAAACTCCAGGGCTGGGTAGCATACCAGTTGAGGTATACCAAAAATCCAGGGTTGGGTAGCATACCAGTTGAGGCACACCAACCTCCAGGGCTGGGTAGCATACCAGTTGAAGTATACCAAACTCCAGTGCTGGATGGCAGACCAGTTAAGGTATACCAAACTCCAGTGCTGGATGGCAAACCAGTTGAGGTATACCAAAAATCCAGGGTTGGGTAGCATACCAGTTGAGGTATACCAAACTCCAGTGCTGGATGGCAAACCAGTTGAGGTATACCAAACTCCAGTGCTGGATGGCATACCAGTGGAGGTATACCAAACTCCAGGGCTGGGTAGCATACCAGTTGAGGTATACCAGTGGAGGTCTACCAGTGGAGGTCTACCAGACGAGGTCTACCAGTTGAGGTCTACCAATTGAGGTATACCAAACTCCAGTGCTGGATGGCAAACCAGTTGAGGTATACCAAACTCCAGGGCTGGGTAGCATACCAGTTGAGGTATACCAAACTCCAGTGCTGGATGGCAAACCAGTTAAGGTATACCAAACTCCAGTGCTGGATGGCAAACCAGTTGAGGTATACCAAACTCCAGTGCTGGATGGCAAACCTGTTGAGGTATACCAATCTCCAGTGCTGGATGGCAAACAAGTTGAGTATATACCAAACTCCAGTGCTGGATGGCAAACCATTTGAGTATATACCAAACTCCAGGGCTGGATGGCAAACCATTTGAGTATATACCAAACTCCAGGGCTGGATGGCAAACCATTTGAGGTATACCAAACTCCAGGGCTGGATGGCAAACCAATTGAGGTCTACCAGTTGAGGTATATCAAACTCCAGTGCTGGATGGCATACCAGTGGAGGTCTACCAGTGGAGGTCTGTCAGTGGAGGTCTACCAGGCGAGGTCTACCAGTTGAGATCTACCAGTTGAGGTATACCAAACTCCAGGGCTGGATAGCACACAAGTGGAGGTCTACCAGTGGAGGTCTACCAGTGGAGGTCTACGAGTTGAGTATATACCAAACTCCAGTGCTGGATGGCAAACCATTTGAGTATATACCAAACTCCAGGGCTGGATGGCAAACCAGTTGAGGTCTACCAGTTGAGGTCTACCAGTGGAGGTCTACCAAACTTTTTTTGATAGACTCAATAGACCATTATTTGCATGTTTTATCCACTCCTATGTAGATGGTAGATTATTGGACACTAAATAAGAAGGTCTGACTTCATTATTACTGAAACAGGATACAAGTGGTAAATGTAAAGATCCAGTCCATTTAAATCATTGAAGGCCCCTTACATTTCAGTGTTGTGATGCAAAAATTCTAGCCTAATGTATAGCCATAGAAATAAAAAGGGATTTGATGCATATTATTAATTCTAATCAGATATGTTTGGGCGATACACTGGAGATAATATAAGACAAGTACTGGAAACAATAGAGCACTGAAATATCTGGGAAACCAGGCCTGGCATTAATAGCAGACTTTGAAAAGGCTTTTGATAAAGTACGACTGGAGTTGACATATTTTGTATTTATATGTATGCTGCATCCACTCTTCCTGGGGTCCGGCAAAGTTAAGACAGTTATACAATTTTAAAAACATTACAATACATTCATTACAGAATTCCCAACACACTAAGTGTATGCCCTTGTTCTGAGACAACTGCAATTTTTCCAAATCCTTCTTTGTGGCACCTGACCACACGACTGAACAGTAGTCCAGGTGCGACAAACTAGAGCCTGTAGGACCTGCCTTGTTGATAGTGTTGTTAAGAAGGTAGAAACTAGGGCCTCTAGGACCTGCCTTGTTGATAGTGTTGTTAAGAAGGTAGAAACTAGGGCCTGTAGGACCTGCCTTGTTGATAGTGTTGTTAAGAAGGTAGAAACTAGGGCCTGTAGGACCTGCCTTGTTGATAGTGTTGTTAAGAAGGTAGAAACTAGGGCCTGTAGGACCTGCCTTGTTGATAGTGTTGTTAAGAATGTAGAAACTAGGGCCTGTAGGACCTGCCTTGTTGATAGTGTTGTTAAGAAGGTATAAACTAGGGCCTGTAGGACCTGCCTTGTTGATAGTGTTGTTAAGAAGGTAGAAACTAGGGCCTGTAGGACCTGCCTTGTTGATAGTGTTGTTAAGAAGGTAGAAACTAGGGCCTGTAGGACCTGCATTGTTGATAGTGTTGTTACGAAGGTAGAAACTAGGGCCTGTAGGACCTGTAGGACCTGCCTTGTTGATAGTGATGTTAAGAAGGTAGAAACTAGGGCCTGTAGGACCTGCCTTGTTGATAGTGATGTTAAGAAGGTAGAAACTAGGGCCTGTAGGACCTGCCTTGTTGATAGTGATGTTAAGAAGGTAGAAACTAGGGCCTGTAGGACCTGCCTTGTTGATAGTGATGTTAAGAAGGTAGAAACTAGGGCCTCTAGGACCTGCCTTGTTGATAGTGTTGTTAAGAAGTTAGAAACTAGGGCCTCTAGGACCTGCCTTGTTGATAGTGCTGTTAAGAAGGTAGAAACTAGGGCCTCTAGGACCTGCCTTGTTGATAGTGTTGTTAAGAAGGTAGAAACTAGGGCCTGTAGGACCTGCCTTGTTGATAGTGTTGTTAAGAAGGTAGAAACTAGGGCCTGTAGGACCTGCCTTGTTGATAGTGTTGTTAAGAAGGTAGAAACTAGGGCCTGTAGGACCTGCCTTGTTGATAGTGTTGTTAAGAAGGTAGAAACTAGGGCCTGTAGGACCTGCCTTGTTGATAGTGTTGTTACGAAGGTAGAAACTAGGGCCTGTAGGACCTGTAGGACCTGCCTTGTTGATAGTGATGTTAAGAAGGTAGAAACTAGGGCCTGTAGGACCTGCCTTGTTGATAGTGATGTTAAGAAGGTAGAAACTAGGGCCTGTAGGACCTGCCTTCTTGATAGTGATGTTAAGAAGGTAGAACCTAGGGCCTCTAGGACCTGCCTTGTTGATAGTGCTGTTAAGAAGGTAGAAACTAGGGCCTCTAGGACCTGCCTTGTTGATAGTGTTGTTAAGAAGGTAGAAACTAGGGCCTGTAGGACCTGCCTTGTTGATAGTGTTGTTAAGAAGGTAGAAACTAGGGCCTGTAGGACCTGCCTTGTTGATAGTGTTGTTACGAAGGTAGAAACTAGCGCCTGTAGGACCTGTAGGACCTGCCTTGTTGATAGTGATGTTAAGAAGGTAGAAACTAGGGCCTGTAGGACCTGCCTTGTTGATAGTGATGTTATGAAGGTAGAAACTAGGGCCTGTAGGACCTGCCTTGTTGATAGTGATGTTAAGAAGGTAGAAACTAGGGCCTGTAGGACCTGCCTTGTTGATAGTGATGTTAAGAAGGTAGAACCTAGGGCCTCTAGGACCTGCCTTGTTGATAGTGCTGTTAAGAAGGTAGAAACTAGGGCCTCTAGGACCTGCCTTGTTGATAGTGTTGTTAAGAAGGTAGAAACTAGGGCCTGTAGGACCTGCCTTGTTGATAGTGTTGTTAAGAAGGTAGAAACTAGGGCCTGTAGGACCTGCCTTGTTGATAGTGTTGTTACGAAGGTAGAAACTAGGGCCTGTAGGACCTGTAGGACCTGCCTTGTTGATAGTGATGTTAAGAAGGTAGAAACTAGGGCCTGTAGGACCTGCCTTGTTGATAGTGATGTTAAGAAGGTAGAAACTAGGGCCTGTAGGACCTGCCTTGTTGATAGTGATGTTAAGAAGGTAGAAACTAGGGCCTCTAGGACCTGCCTTGTTGATAGTGCTGTTAAGAAGGTAGAAACTAGGGCCTCTAGGACCTGCCTTGTTGATAGTGTTGTTAAGAAGGTAGAAACTAGGGCCTCTAGGACCTGCCTTGTTGATAGTGTTGTTAAGAAGGTAGAAACTAGGGCCTCTAGACCTGCCTTGTTGATAGTGCTGTTAAGAAGGGAGAAACTAGGGCCTGTAGGACCTGCCTTGTTGATAGTGCTGTTAAGAAGGTAGAAACTAGGGCCTCTAGGACCTGCCTTGTTGATAGTGTTGTTAAGAAGGTAGAAACTAGGGCCTGTAGGACCTGCCTTGTTGATAGTGTTGTTAAGAAGGTAGAAACTAGGGCCTGTAGGACCTGCCTTGTTGATAGTGCTGTTAAGAAGGTAGAAACTAGGGCCTCTAGGACCTGCCTTGTTGATAGTGTTGTTAAGAAGGTAGAAACTAGGGCCTCTAGGACCTGCCTTGTTGATAGTGTTGTTAAGAAGGTAGAAACTATGGCCTGTAGGATCTGCCTTGTTGATAGTGTTGTTAAGAAGGTAGAAACTATAGTCTGTAGAACCTGCCTTGTCTGTTATGCAGGTGAATGAGGACCCAAAAGCGACTTAACAGAAACAGAGTTTATTCCAGTCTTTAACAAAAACGATAATCCTGGATACTATCACAGGTAATGTCCAAACAGGAAAACTGAAACCCTCTAGTCAGTAGAGGGGAACAACAGGAGAAGCGACCACAGACTGCAGGTCGCTTCGGGTAGGCGCAGGCCGTAGCTGAAATAGACACCTGCTCACACGCAGCATCTGAAGAAGGCAAAAACACGACAGGGCGGAACAAGAACACAGAACAGCAAACATCAAACAAGGATCCGACAAGGACAGAAGCGGAAACAGAGGGAGAAATAGGGACTCTAATCAGAGGGCAAAATAGGGGACAGGTGTGAAAGAGTAAATGAGGTAGTTAGGAGAATGAGGAACAGCTGGGAGCAGGAATGGAACGATAGAGAGAGAGAGCGAGAGAGAGGGAGGGGGATAGAAAGAGGGAAAGAACCTAATAAGACCAGCAGGGGGAAACGAATAGAAGAGGGAGCACCGGGACAAGACATGACAATCTATGACAAAACATGACATTGTCATCTCCCGTCTGGATTACTGCAACTCGCTGTTGGCTGGGCTCCCTGCCTGTGCCATTAAACCCCTTCAACTCATCCAGAACGCCGCAGCCCGTCTGGTGTTCAACCTTCCCAAGTTCTCTCACGTCACCCCGCTCCTCCGTTCTCTCCACTGGCTTCCAGTTGAAGCTCGCATCCGCTACAAGACCATGGTGCTTGCCTACGGAGCTGTGAGGGGAACGGCACCTCAGTACCTCCAGGCTCTGATCAGGCACTACAACCAAACAAAGGCACTGCGTTCATCCACCTCTGGCCTGCTTGCCTCCCTACCACTGAGGAAGTACAGCTCCCGCTCAGCCCAGTCAAAACTGTTCGCTGCTCTGGCCCCCCAATGGTGGAACAAACTCCCTCACGACGCCAGGACAGCGGAGTCAATCACCACCTTCCGGAGACACCTGAAACCCCACCTCTTTAAGGAATACCTAGAATAGGATAAGTAATCCCTCTCACCCCCCCGCCCTTTAAGATTTAGATGCACTGTTGTAAAGTGACTGTTCCACTGGATGTCATAAGGTGAATGCACCAATTTGTAAGTCGCTCTGGATAAGAGCGTCTGCTAAATGACTTAAATGTAAATGTTAAATGTTGATAGTGTTGTTAAGAAGGTAGAAACTAGGACCTGTATGATCTGCCTTGTTGATAGTGTTGTTAAGAAGGTAGAAACTAGGACCTGTATGATCTGCCTTGTTGATAGTGTTGTTAAGAAGGTAGAAACTAGGACATGTATGATCTGCCTTGTTGATAGTGTTGTTAAGAAGGTAGAAACTATAGTCTGTAGAACCTGCCTTGTTGATAGTGTTGTTAAGAAGGTAGAAACTAGGGCCTGTAGGACCTGCCTTGTTGATAGTGTTGTTACGAAGGTAGAAACTAGGGCCTGTAGGACCTGTAGGACCTGCCTTGTTGATAGTGTTGTTAAGATGGCAGAGCAGCGCTTTATTATGGACAGACTTCTCCCCATCTTAGCTACTGTTGTATCAACATGTTTTTACCATGACAGATCACAATCCAGGGTAACTCCAAGCAGTTTAGTCACCTCAAATCGCTCAATTTCCACATTATGCATTACAAGATTTAGTTGAGGTTTAGGGTTCAGTGAATGATTTGTCCCAAATTCAATGCTTTTTGTATTGGAAAAATGTAGGACTAACTTATTCCTTGCTACCCATCCCGAAACTAACTGTAGCTCTTTGTTAAGTGTTGCAGTCATTTCAGTCGCTGTAGGAGCTGACGTGTATAGTGTTGAGTCATCTGCATACATAAACACACTGGCCTTACTCAAAGCCAGTGGCAAAGGGCCTAAACAGCAAAGGGCCTAAACAGCTACCCTGGGCAATTCCTGATTCTACCTGGATTATGTTTGAGAGGCTTCCATTAAAGAACACCGTTTGTGTTCTGTTATACAAGTAACTATTTATCCACATTATAGCAGGGGGTGTAAAGCTATAACACATACGTTTTTCCAGCAGCAGACTATAATCGATAATTTTGAAAGCTGCACTGAAGTCTAACAAAACAGCCCCCACAATCATTTTATCATCAATTTCTCTCTGCCAATCATCAGTCATTTGTGTAACTGCTGTGCTTGTTGAGTGTTCTTCCCTATATGCGTGCAGAACGTCTGTTGTCAATTTGTTTATTGTGAAATAGCGTTGTATCTGGTCAAACACATTTTTTTCCAGAAGTTTACTAAGAGTTGGTAACAGACTGATTGGTCAGCTATTTTAGCCAGTAAAGGGTGCTTTACTATTCTTGGGTAGCGGCATGACTTTAGCTTCCCTCCAGGCCTGAGGGCACACACTTTCTAGTAGGCTTAAATAGAAGATGTGACAAATAGGAGTGGCAATATCGTCCACTATTATCCTCAGTAATTTTCCATCCAGATTGTCAGATCCCTGTGGCTTGTCATTGCTGATAGACAACAATAATTTCTCCACCTCTTCCACACTGACTTTACGGAATTCAAAAGTACAATTATTGTCTTTCATAATTTCTCAGTGTCAGTGATTGTTGCTGGAATGTTATCCCTAAGTGTGTTTATCTTGCCAATGAAAAAGTAATTAAAGTAGTTGGCAATATCAGTGCATTTTGTGATGTTGGCTTTTTCACCAAAATGTCATTTAAAGCTCCGAAGCTTTTTACTATAATTTTATGTATCATATATATTTGTTTCATAGTATAGTTTATTTTTTATTTTTTAGTCACATGATTTCTAAATTTGCAGTACCTTTCCCAATCAGTTGGGCTGCCAGACAAATATGCCATAACCTTTACCTCATACCTCTCAACTATACCATTTTTCAATTCCTCATCAACCCACGGGATTTAATAGTTTTTACAGTCATATTCTTAATGGTTGCGTGCTTATTAGTAACTGGAATATGAAACGTCATAAATGTGTCAAATGCAGCGTCTGGTTGCTCCTCATTACACACCACGGACCAGCAAATATTCTTTACATCATCTGTTATGCAGGTGAATGAGGACCCAAAAGCGATCTTACAGAAACGGAGTTTATTCCAAGTCAAAACAGGAATACTGAAACCCTCTAGTCAGTAGAGGGGAACAACTGAAGATGCGACCACAGACTGCAGGTCGCTTCGGGAAGGCGCAGGCCGTAGCTGATCTAGACACCTGCTCACACGCAGCATCTGAAGAAGGCAAAAAACATGACAGGAAGGAACGAGGACATAGAACAGCAAACATTAAACAAGGATCCGACAAGGACAGAAGCGGAAAACAGAGGGAGAAATAGGGACTCTAATCAGAGGGCAAAATAGGGGACAGGTGTGAAAGAGTAAATGAGGTAGTTAGGAGAATGAGGAACAGCTGGGAGCAGGAATGGAACGATAGAGAGAGAGAGCGAGAGAGGGAGAGAGGGAGGGGGAGAGAAAGGGATAGAAAGAGGGAAAGAACCTAATAAGACCAGCAGAGGGAAACGAATAGAAGGGGAAGCACAGGGACAAGACATGATAATCAATGACAAAACATGACAGTACCCCCCCACTCACCGAGCGCCTCCTGGCGCACTCGAGGAGGAACCCTGGCGGCAACGGAGGAAATCATCAATCAACGAACGGTCCAGCACGTCCCGAGATGGAACCCAACTCCTCTCCTCAGGACCGTAACCCTCCCAATCCACTAAGTACTGGTGACCACGTCCCCGAGAACGCATGTCCATGATCTTCCGTACTTTGTAAATAGGTGCGCCCTCGACAAGGACGGGGGGGAGACGAACGGGGCGCGAAGAAAAGGCTTGACACAGGAGACATGGAAGACAGGGTGGACGCGACGAAGATGTCGCGGAAGAAGCAGTCGCACAGCGACAGGTTTGACGACCTGAGAGACACGGAACGGACCAATGAACCGCGGAGTCAACTTGCATTTTGTGATGTTGGAAGCTGTCATTTAAGGGGAAGGTTACGAGTGGAAAGCCACACTCTCTGACCGCGACAATACCTAGGACTCTTAATCCTACGTTTATTGGCGGCTCTCACAGTCTGCGCCCTGTAACGGCAAAGTGCAGACCTGACCCTCCTCCAGGTGCGCTCACAACGTTGGACAAAAGCCTGAGCGGAGGGAACGCTGGACTCGGCGAGCTGGGACGAGAACAGAGGAGGCTGGTACCCAAGACTACTCTGAAACGGAGATAGCCCGGTAGCAGACGAAGGAAGCGAGTTGTGAGCGTATTCTGCCCAGGGGAGCTGTTCTGCCTAAGACGCAGGGTTTCGAAAAGAAAGGCTGCGTAATATGCGACCAATCGTCTGATTGGCCCTTTCTGCTTGACCGTTAGACTGGGGATGAAAACCGGAAGAGAGACTGACGGAAGCACCAATCAAACGACAGAACGACAGAAAGCACCAATCAAACGACAGAAATCAAACGACATTCTCAATAATGATTTGTGCCGTCTCCTTAGCGGAAGGAAGCTTAGCGAGGGGAATGAAATGTGCCGCCTTAGAGAACCTATCGACAACCGTAAGAATCACAGTCTTCCCCGCAGACGAAGGCAGACCGGTAATAAAGTCTAAGGCGATGTGAGACCATGGTCGAGAAGGAATGGGAAGCGGTCTGAGACGACCGGCAGGAGGAGAGTAGCACAGTTGGTAGAGCATGGTGCTTGTAACGCCAGGATAGTGGGTTCGATTCCCGGGACCACCCATACGTAGAATGTATGCACACATGACTGTAAGTCGCTTTGGATAAAAGCGTCTGCTAAATGGCATATATTATTATTATTATTACTTAGTCTGCGCGCTGTCCGAACAAGCAGCCACGAAACGGCGCGTGTCACGCTCCTGAGTAGGCCACCAAAACCGCTGGCGAATAGAAGCAAGCTTACCCCGAACGCCGGGGTGGCCAGCTAACTTTACATTTACATTTACATTTAAGTCATTTAGCAGACGCTCTTATCCAGAGCGACTTACAAATTGGTGCATTCACCTTATGACATCCAGTGGAACAGTCACTTTACAATAGTGCATCTAAATCTTAAGGGGGGGGGGATTACTTATCCTATCCTAGGTATTCCTTAAAGAGGTGGGGTTTCAGGTGTCTCCGGAAGGTGGTGATTGACTCCGCTGTCCTGGCGTCGTGAGGGAGTTTGTTCCACCATTGGGGGGCCAGCGCAGCGAACAGTTTTGACTGGGCTGAGCGGGAGCTGTACTTCCTCAGTGGTAGGGAGGCGAGCAGGCCAGAGGAGGATGAACGCAGTGCCCTTGTTTGGGTGTAGGGCCTGATCAGAGCCTGGAGGTACTGAGGTGCCGTTCCCCTCACAGCTCCGTAGGCAAGCACCATGGTCTTGTAGCAGATGCGAGCTTCAACTGGAAGCCAGTGGAGAGAACGGAGGAGCGGGGTGACGTGAGAGAACTTGGGAAGGTTGAACACCAGACGGGCTGCGGCGTTCTGGATGAGTTGAAGGGGTTTAATGGCACAGGCAGGGAGCCCAGCCAACAGCGAGTTGCAGTAATCCAGACGGGAGATGACAAGTGCCTGGATTAGGACCTGCGCCGCTTCCTGTGTGAGGCAGGGTCGTACTCTGCGGATGTTGTAGAGCATGAACCTACAGGAACGGGCCACCGCCTTGATGTGGGTTGAGAATGACAGGGTGTTGTCCAGGATCACGCCAAGGTTCTTGGCGCTCTGGGAGGAGGACACAATGGAGTTGTCAACCGTGATGGCGAGATCATGGAACGGGCAGTCCTTCCCCGGGAGGAAGAGCAGCTCCGTCTTGCCGAGGTTCAGCTTGAGGTGGTGATCCGTCATCCACACTGATATGTCTGCCAGACATGCAGAGATGCGATTCGCCACCTGGTCGTCAGAAGGGGGAAAGGAGAAGATTAATTGTGTGTCGTCTGCATAGCAATGATAGGAGAGACCATGTGAGGTTATGACAGAGCCAAGTGACTTGGTGTATAGCGAGAATAGGAGAGGGCCAAGAACAGAGCCCTGGGGGACACCAGTGGTGAGAGCGCGTGGTGAGGAGACAGATTCTCGCCACGCCACCTGGTAGGAGCGGCCTGTCAGGTAGGACGCAATCCAAGCATGGGCCGCGCCGGAGATGCCCAACTCGGAGAGGGTGGAGAGGAGGATCTGATGGTTCACAGTATCGAAGGCAGCCGATAGATCTAGAAGGATGAGAGCAGAGGAGAGAGAGTTAGCTTTAGCAGTGCGGAGCGCCTCCGTGATACAGAGGAGAGCAGTCTCAGTTGAATGACTAGTCTTGAAACCTGACTGATTTGGATCAAGAAGGTCATTCAGAGAGAGATAGCGGGAGAGCTGGCCAAGGACGGCACGTTCAAGAGTTTTGGAGAGAAAAGAAAGAAGGGATACTGGTCTGTAATTGTTGACATCGGAGGGATCGAGTGTAGGTTTTTTCAGAAGGGGTGCAACTCTCGCTCTCTTGAAGACGGAAGGGACGTAGCCAGCGGTCAGGGATGAGTTGATGAGCGAGGTGAGGTAAGGGAGAAGGTCTCCGGAAATGGTCTGGAGAAGAGAGGAGGGGATAGGGTCTAGCGGGCAGGTTGTTGGGCGGCCGGCCGTCACAAGACGCAAGATTTCATCTGGAGAGAGAGGGGAGAAAGAGGTCAGAGCACAGGGTAGGGCAGTGTGAGCAGAACCAGCGGTGTCGTTTGACTTAGCAAACGAGGATCGGATGTCGTCGACCTTCTTTTCAAAATGGTTGACGAAGTCATCTGCAGAGAGGGAGGAGGGGGGAGGGGGAGGAGGATTCAGGAGGGAGGAGAAGGTGGCAAAGAGCTTCCCAGGGTTAGAGGCAGATGCTTGGAATTTAGCGTGGTAGAAAGTGGCTTTAGCAGCAGAGACAGAGGAGGAAAATGTAGAGAGGAGGGAGTGAAAGGATGCCAGGTCCGCAGGGAGGCGAGTTTTCCTCCATTTCCGCTCGGCTGCCCGGAGCCCTGTTCTGTGAGCTCGCAATGAGTCATCGAGCCACGGAGCGGGAGGGGAGGACCGAGCCGGCCTGGAGGATAGGGGACATAGAGAGTCAAAGGATGCAGAGAGGGAGGAGAGGAGGGTTGAGGAGGCAGAATCAGGAGATAGGTTGGAGAAGGTTTGAGCGGAGGGAAGAGATGATAGGATGGAAGAGGAGAGAGTAGCGGGGGAGAGAGAGCGAAGGTTGGGACGGCGCGATACCATCCGAGTAGGGGCAGTGTGGGAGGTGTTGGATGAGAGCGAGAGGGGAAAGGATACAAGGTAGTGGTCGGAGACTTGGAGGGGAGTTGCAATGAGGTTAGTGGAAGAACAGCATCTAGTAAAGATGAGGTCGAGCGTATTGCCTGCCTTGTGAGTAGGGGGGGAAGGTGAGAGGGTGAGGTCAAAAGAGGAGAGGAGTGGAAAGAAGGAGGCAGAGAGGAAAGAGTCAAAGGTAGACGTGGGGAGGTTAAAGTCGCCCAGAACTGTGAGAGGTGAGCCGTCCTCAGGAAAGGAGCTTATCAAGGCATCAAGCTCATTGGCAGAGTGAGCCCACTGAAGAACAGCCAGACGAGTAGAGACAGGAACGAAAAGAAGGTTACTAGGACAAGCGCGCGGCGACGCATTGTGAGTGAGTGCTTGCTTTACCTGTCTCTCAATTCCCCAGACAGTCAACCCGACAACACGCCCTTCAGGGAGAATCCCCTCGGGGTCGGTAGAAGCCACAGAAGAACTAAAGAGACGGGATAAGGCATCAGGCTTGGTGTTCTTATTTCCCGGGCGATAAGAAATCACAAACTCGAAACGGGCGAAAAACAACGCCCAACGAGCTTGACATGCATTGAGTCGTTTGGCAGAACGGATGTACTCAAGGTTCTTATGGTCAGTCCAAACGACAAAAGGGACGGTCGCCCCCTCCAACCACTGTCGCCATTCGCCTAGGGCTAAGCGGATGGCGAGCAGTTCGCGGTTACCCACATCATAGTTGCGTTCCGATGGCGACAGGCGATGAGAAAAATAAGCGCAAGGATGGACCTTATCGTCAGAATGGAAGCGCTGGGACAGAATGGCTCCCACGCCCACCTCTGAAGCGTCAACCTCGACAATGAATTGTTTAGTGACGTCAGGAGTAACAAGGATAGGAGCGGATGTAAAACGCTTCTTGAGGAGATCAAAAGCTCCCTGGGCGGAACCGGACCACTTAAAGCACGTCTTGACAGAAGTAAGAGCTGTGAGAGGGGCAGCCACTTGACCGAAATTACGAATGAAACGCCGATAGAAATTAGCGAAACCGAGAAAGCGCTGCAACTCGACACGTGACTTAGGAACGGGCCAATCGCTGACAGCCTGGACCTTAGCGGGATCCATCTGAATGCCTTCAGCGGAAATAACAGAACCGAGAAATGTGACAGAGGAGACATGAAAGGCGCACTTCTCAGCCTTCACGTAGAGACAATTCTCTAAAAGGTGCTGGAGTACACGTCGAACGTGCTGAACATGAATCTCGAGTGACGGAGAAAAAATCAGGATATCGTCAAGGTAAACGAAAACAAAGATGTTCAGCATGTCTCTCAGTACATCATTAACTAATGCCTGAAAGACAGCTGGAGCATTAGCGAGACCGAACGGCAGAACCCGGTATTCAAAATGCCCTAACGGAGTGTTAAACGCCGTTTTCCACTCGTCCCCCTCTCTGATGCGCACGAGATGGTAAGCGTTACGAAGGTCCAACTTAGTAAAGAACCTGGCTCCCTGCAGAATCTCGAAGGCTGACGACATAAGGGGAAGCGGATAACGATTCTTAACCATTATGTCATTCAGCCCTCGATAATCCACGCAGGGGCGCAGAGTACCGTCCTTCTTCTTAACAAAAAAAACCCCGCTCCGGCGGGAGAGGAAGAAGGCACCACGGTACCGGTGTCAAGAGAAACAGACAGATAATCCTCGAGAGCCTTACGTTCGGGAGCCGACAGAGAGTATAGTCTACCCCGAGGAGGAGTGGTCCCCGGAAGGAGATCAATACAACAATCATACGACCGGTGAGGAGGAAGGGAGTTGGCTCTGGACCGACTGAAGACCGTGCGCAGATCATGATATTCCTCCGGCACTCCTGTCAAATCACCAGGTTCCTCCTGAGAAGAGGGTACAGAAGAAACAGGAGGGATAGCAGACATTAAACACTTCACATGACAAGAAACGTTCCAGGATAGGATAGAATTACTAAACCAATTAATAGAAGGATTATGACATACTAGCCAGGGATGACCCAAAACAACAGGTGTAAAAGGTGAACGAAAAATCAAAAAGGAAATGGTCTCACTGTGGTTACCAGATACTGTGAGGGTTAAAGGTAGTGTCTCACATCTGATACTGGGGAGAAGACTACCATCTAAGGCGAACATGGGCGTGGGCTCCCCTAACTGTCTGAGAGGAATGTCATGTTTCCGAGCCCATGCTTCGTCCATAAAACAACCCTCAGCCCCAGAGTCTATCAAGGCACTGCAGGAAGCTGCCGAACCGGTCCAGCGTAGATGGACCGACAAGGTAGTACAGGATCTTGATGGAGAGACCTGAGTAGTAGCGCTCACCAGTAGCCCTCCGCTTACTGATGAGCTCTGGCCTTTTACTGGACATGAAAAGACAAAATGTCCAGCAGAACCGCAATAGAGGCAAAGGCGGTTGGTGATTCTCAGTTCCCTCTCCTTAGTCGAGATGCGAATACCTCCCAGCTGCATGGGCTCAGTCTCTGAGCCGGTGGGAGGAGATGGTTGAGATGCGGAGAGGGGGAACACCGTTAACGCGAGCTCTCTTCCACGAGCTCGGTGACGAAGATCTACCCGTCGTTCTTTGCGGATGGCGAGTGCAATCAAAGAGTCCACGCTGGAAGGAACCTCCCGGGAGAGAATCTCATCTTTAACCTCAGCGTGGAGTCCCTCCAGAAAACGAGCGAGCAACGCCGGCTCGTTCCAGTCACTGGAGGCAGCAAGAGTGCCAAACTCTATAGAGTAATCCGTTATGGATCGATCACCTTGACATAGGGAAGCCAGGGCCCTGGAAGCCTCCTTCCCAAAAACTGAACGATCAAAAACCCGTATCATCTCCTCTTTAAAGTTCTGATAATCGTTAGTACACTCAGCCCTTGCCTCCCAGATAGCTGTGCCCCACTCCCGAGCCCGACCAGTAAGGAGTGATATGACGTAGGTGATCCGAGCTCTCTCTCTAGAGTATGTGTTGGGCTGGAGAGAGAACACAATATCACACTGGGTGAGAAAGGAGCGGCACTCAGTGGGCTGCCCAGAGTAACATGGTGGGTTATTAACCCTAGGTTCCGGAGACTCGGAAGACCAGGAAGTAGCTGGTGGCACGAGACGAAGACTCTGAAACTGTCCTGAGAGGTCGGAGACCTGAGCGGCCAGGGTCTCAACGGCATGACGAGCAGCAGACAATTCCTGCTCGTGTCTGCCGAGCATAGCTCCCTGGATCTCGACGGCAGTGTTGCGAGAATCCGTAGTCGCTGGGTCCATTCCTGGTCGGATCCTTCTGTTATGCAGGTGAATGAGGACCCAAAAGCGATCTTACAGAAACAGAGTTTATTCCAAGTCAAAACAGGAATACTGAAACACTCTAGTCAGTAGAGGGGAACAACTGAAGATGCGACCACAGACTGCAGGTCGCTTCGGGAAGGCGCAGGCCGTAGCTGATCTAGACACCTGCTCACACGCAGCATCTGAAGAAGGCAAAAAACATGACAGGACGGAACGAGGACATAGAACAGCAAACATTAAACAAGGATCCGACAAGGACAGAAGCGGAAAACAGAGGGAGAAATAGGGACTCTAATCAGAGGGCAAAATAGGGGACAGGTGTGAAAGAGTAAATGAGGTAGTTAGGAGAATGAGGAACAGCTGGGAGCAGGAACGGAACGATAGAGAGAGAGAGCGAGAGAGGGAGAGAGGGAGGGGAGAGAAAGGGATAGAAAGAGGGAAAGAACCTAATAAGACCAGCAGAGGGAAACGAATAGAAGAGGAAGCACAGGGACAAGACATGATAATCAATGACAAAACATGACATCATCAGCATATGAATCACTACTGTCATGTTCTGACCCTAGTTATTGTGTTAACCTCTAGCGTCGAGCAATCCCGTATCCGGGAGCGTAATCATAGCCTCAAGCTCATTACCAACGCAACGTTAACTATTCATGAAAATCGCAAATGAAATGAAAGAAATATATTCACTCACAAGCTTAGCCTTTTGTTAACAACACTGTCATCTCAGATTTTCAAAATATGCTTTTCAACCATAGCAACACAAGCATTTGTATAAGAGTATTGATAGCTAGCATAGCATTAAGCCTAGCATTCAGCAGGCAACATTTTCACAAAAACAAGAAAAGCATTCAAATATAGCTTTGAAGAACTTCGGATGTTTTCAATGAGGAGACTCTCAGTTAGATAGCAAATGTTCATTTTTTCCAAAAATATTATTTGTGTAGGAGAAATCGCTCTGTTTTGTTCATCACGTTTGCCTAAGAAAAAAAAACTAAAATTCAGTCATTACAACGCTAAACTTTTTTCCAAATTAACTCAATAATACCGACAGAAACATGGCAAACGTTGTTTAGAATCAATCCGCAAGGTGTTTTTCACATATCTATTCGATGATAAATCATTCGTGGCAGTTGGGTTTCTCCTCAGTAGCAAACGGAAAAGTACTGCAGCTGGAGATTACGCAATAATCGCTACGGAGGACACCAAGCGACCACCTGGTAAATGTAGTGTCTTATGGTCAATCTTCCAATGATATGCCTACAAATATGTCACAATGCTGCAGACACCTTGGGGAAACGACAGAAAGTGTAAGCTCATTCGTGGCCCATTCACAGCCATATAAGGAGTCATTGACACCTTCAAAATCTGGGGGACTTCCTGTTTGGAATTTCATCTTGGTTTCGCCTGTAGCATCAGTTCTGTGGCACTCACAGACAATATCTTTGCAGTTTTGGAAACGTCAGAGCGTTTTCTTGCCAAAGCTGTCAATTATATGCATAGTCTAGCATCTTTTCGTGACAAAATATCTTCTTTAAAACGGGAACGTTTTTCATCCAAAAATGTAAATAGCGGCCCCTATATCCAAGAAGTGAATTGTTTGTTTTAGTTGGTCAGGACGTGAGTTGGGAGAGGGCATTCTATGTTTTGTGTGTCTAGGTTGTTTTTCTGTGTTCGGCGTAGTATGGTTCTCAATCAGAGGCAGGTGTCATTAGTTGTCTCTGATTGAGAATCATTCTTAGGTAGCCTGGGTTTCACTGTTTGTTTGTGGGTGATTGTTTCCATGTCTGTGCTTTTCACCACATGGTACTGGTTTCGGTTTCGGTTATTCAAGTTACGTTTATTGTTTTTTGTATGGAGTGTTCAGTTTATGTGTTTAAATAAACAACCATGGACACTTACCACGCCGCATTTTGGTCCTCCGATCCTTCTCGCCTCTCCTCTTCAGACGAAAAGGAGGAAAACCATTACAGAATCACCCACCAACCAAGGACCAAGTGGCATGGTAACAGACAGCGGGCAGCAGCAGCAGCAGCAGGAGCAACAGCAGGAGAAGCAACAGAAGCAGCAGAGGAAGCGGCAGCAGCAGAAAAAGCTGCAGCAGGAGAGGCAACAACAGCAGCAGAAGAAGCAGCAGCAGGAGAGGCAGCATTATTTCAAATCAAATCAAATCAAGCTTATCTGGACTATACAACTTGGGAAGAGATAGACAGGTGGGTGGTCGACCCAGGGAGAGTGCCGGAGCCCGCCTGGGATTCGCTGAAGCAGTGTGAGGAGGGCTACAGGAGAATGAGGTTGGCGAAACGAGCACGGCGGCGCGGTAGGAAGCCCGAGAGACAGCTCCAAAAATGTCTTGGGGGGAGGCACAGGGAGAGTGTGGCAGAGTCAGGAGTCAGACCTGAGCCAACTCCCCCTGTTTACCGTAAGGAGCCATGGATGGAATCAGAGCTGTCGGCGATGCTGAGGGCTGAGTCTGAGAGGGTCGAGGAGTTATTGGACAGATTGGAGGAGAGTGAACGGATGGGCGATGAGGAGACACTCGAGGAGGTGTAAATAGAATTGGAGGAGAGTGAAGAGAAAGAGCTGTTGATTTGGGGTAGTATGCAAGGCATTCGCCCTGAGGTGCGTGTCACCAGCCTGGTACCACCAGTGCCAGAGCCCCTCAGTCCAGAGGCGCCAGAGCCCCTCTGCCCAGCGCTGCCAGAGCCTTCCTCCTCTCCAGCGCTGCCGAAGTCTCCAGTCTGCCTAGCACCGCCTGAGCTGCCCGTCTGCCCAGCGCCATCTGAGCCGCCCGTCTGCCCAGCGCCATCTGAGCCACATGTCAGTCAGGAGCTGCCAGAGCCGCCCGCCAGTCAGAAGCTGCCAGAGCCGCCCGCCAGTTAGGAGCTGCCAGAGCTGCCCGTCAGTCAGGAGCTGCCAGAGCCGTCAGCCAGCCAGCAGCTGCCAGAGCCGTCAGCCAGCCAGAAGCTGCCAGAGCCGTCAGCCAGCCAGGAGCTGCCAGAGCCATCAACCAGCCTGAGCTGCCTCTCAGTCCTGATTTACCCCTCAGTCCTGAGCTACCTATCAGTCCTGAGCTACCCCTCAGTCCTGAGCTACCCCTTAACTCCAGAGGTGTCTCTCAGTCCGGTGGGCCTGTTGTTTAGGGTTCCCAGGTCAGGGTCGGCGGCAAGGGTCGCCGTTCCTAGGAGACCACAGAGGCGGACTAAGACTATGGTGGAGTGGGGTTCACGTCCAGCACCAGAAACGCCATCACGGACAGATGCCAACCCAGACCCTCCACCATAGGTTCAGGTTTTGCGGCCGGAGTCCGCACCTTGGGAGGGGGGATACTGTCACTGTTACTGTAATTTAATTATGCCAATGTGCTTTCATTAATAGAAAACACTTAATCTATTTTATGAGAATTTGTAAGATTCTTGTTTGCATAAAATAGATGGAGACCAGTCTTTTAATAATAGGTAACAGAATTTATTCTCAGCGTGCGTTGCCACTTAACCACGAACAACAGTTTATATACAGATCACGACGTCATTTCATTGCTTTAACAGAATCCCTTCCTCTCAACCGGGACAAAGTTAGGTGAAAAGTTCATTCTAACTTACTAACACATTCCCAGGTAACTTTTGACCCCTCAACATTAACAATCACCACTGAGCTGACAGTTCTAATTAACAGAAAACTTAGGAATGCACTCACTGTCTTATCTAAAAACCCCAAAGCTAAGTTTCTGTAGGGTCAACCATAGGCTAACGACCTTATCTGTTTTCACAGTCCACAACCCATTCGTTTTATTCCTAGTTGGAATGGTGTTCATGAACTTTTATTACTCCTTGTCCGTGTCTCAAAATCCCACCTTATGAACTTGTATTGTTAATCAGATATAATAAAACAGAGTATAAGTTTACTTAGTTACAATTCTATTTAAAATGGGGATATTGTTTATTAATTTATTCATAATAATTCTAACAATCCACCATAAAAATGACTAAACAATTCATACCATCATTAAACACTAAAAGGAAACTTCAATGATGTCCTAGGAATAACATTTACATTACATTTAAGTCATTTAGCAGACGCTCTTATCCAGAGCGACTTACAAATTGGTGCATTCACCTTATGACATCCAGTGGGACAGTCACTTAACAATAGTGCATCTAAAACTTAGGGGGGGTGGGGTGAGAGGGATTACTTATCCTATCCTAGGTATTCCTTAAAGAGGTGGGGTTTCAGGTGTCTCCGGAAGGTGGTGATTGACTCTGCTGTCCTGGCGTCGTGAGGGAGTTTGTTCCACCATTGGGGGGCCAGGGCAGCGAACAGTTTTGACAATACATGTACGGACACATGATCAACGCACGTGACTGTTTCAACATCAGAATCATAACACTTCTTATCAGGATTTTCGTTACAATCGTCATTTCAAAACAGTCCATACATTGAAATATGAATAACCTAAATCTCCTAAACATCACATATGGTCTCCTCGCGAGTGAAGGGATCCAGATTTGTCTATTACGTCCAAGCTATGTATTTTGTATTCCACTGGTCAGAGTTTAGTATTGGTCCATATATCACCATCTGAAGTGTCACTGATTTCTCCAGAGTTCTGGAAAAGATAACTTTCATGCACGCAATCAAACCCATCCGCACAAAACTAACACAGTCACACAGGTGAAGGTAGCCCATAAAACAGTAATCATAACATTTTTCCATCTTCCAAAAACACACTGTCAACCCAATTAGTCAGAGTAGTATCCACCCCTGATTTTACTGTCAACTCGTGAACTAGGGTGTGTAAACCAGACAAGGCCTTGGTCACTGATCCATCCAAAACTGTATCCTCGGGGTCCAAATGACCTCCATACACTCCCACCCGGTTCAGCCAGCAAACATTCAATACTATTCTATTCTGCCAAACCATTCATTACATCTCTGATATCATTGGTGAAGCGCTGTGGATTTTTAATAGATATAATTGATCCAATTCACATTCTCATTGAGAGTGGACCACCAAAAATACTTGACTCTAATCCTGCCAGGATCTAATCTATAGCTTTGATCTCATCTGCCCCCCGTGGAACCACAATGTTATTAATACAAACCCTATCATCAAAAGACCCAGTCAGAGTACTTCTTTTCTCCCGTTTAGTCCACATCATGTTATGGTGTTGAATGAGTATGAAAGACATTCTTAAATGTACCAGTGCACGCACCCCTGTTCAATTAGCCAGTAATACTCGGCCATCACGTCATTCCCCCACACAATCACCAGATGTGAGCCCTGGGCCTCCTCATCTTACTGAAATCCCCAGATCTCAACCAGCCTGCCCAATCACTCATTGGTCGCATCTGAAGTAACATTATCTGTCCTATTGCAGTACTGATTTTGTCCCACATATTTCCCAGACGTACTATACTGAATGAAACCGTAAACAGTCTCCCTTTGCCTCTGTGAAAGGAGGAAGCTCAGATTTCAGAGGAACATGTGGATATAAATAGTGCAAATCCATACAACTTATTATCTGGCTTTCCTGCTTCCATGAATTGCTTTACCATGCAGGCTGTTCCCTTAGGTGAATAATTCCATTTCTGAACTATCCACACCGGCTCTTGGCTCTGGACAACTCCACAGTCAGTATCTGCTTTGTCAGGGACTCTGCTTGTATTCTGCTGACTATAGAGCAATCAGCTGCTCTAACTTTTTCTACCTGGAATGCACTAGGTTATCAACTGAAACCCTTACTTTCACTACACTCCATTTTCTTCCATACTGTATGTAGATTTATGTAGCCTCTCACATGATGTGAGCTATAACCTGTTTCCATGAACTTCACAGGGACTTGCATAGATGTCTTCCATAATAGCTGCTCTTAGTCCTGAACTGCCAAGGAGTCAAAGGCCCCACTTGGTCTACATAGAACTCCACTGAGACATCCTTCCCAAACCCACTCTCACTTCCTGTTTATCCAGATCAAGTCATCTCTTATGCTTGGTTAATACTAATTCCTCATTGTTTAACTATGTCAATATTACCCCCTTCTCGGTGTTCATGGTGTATCAGGAATATGGTCAGGAATTAGGTCCTCCAACCATACAGCTCAGGATGGACAGCTCACCTATAAAGCCCCACCCTCTTCCAGAAAACACATCATTAGCAAGGGTCAGACACATTTTCACTTCTATGAACAAGAACAGTGATGGAATGACAGGTAAGGTCATCTTCATTCGAGAGATGGCCCCCAGAATTCTGTTAATTCCAGTTCTCCTCTCAAACTCTGTTATTGTTCGACAGTGTCATACACTCCCACAGTGTGATATGAATCCGGGTAGTTCTTTCAGCTAGCTGTCACCAGGAGTCCTTGGTATGGTCCCCCCACCAGGCCTCAGGGACTGGATTGAGTGACTTCACCTGTAATTCACCTGTAGTGCATAACATCTTGGACATACAGGTTTGGTTAACAAACAGTTTCTCATTTGTTCTATATTTAACTTCTATACCTACTTGTTAGCTATTTTATTTTATTTTTTCGTTTATTATCCAGTAGTCACATCCTATCCTAGAACACAATTTACCCATCCCCCCTTTGTTACCTGGCTCTGCCCAGGTAACAACCTTGCCTACTCTAAACAATGACTTAGGTAAGATTAGTAAATTATCCTTATGTCTGACATCATCATGTAGGAGTGCCCCTTTCATTTTCCACATGTCCAATTCTCCCTTGGGCGTCCATTCATGTCAATCCTGTACCAATTCTCTGTCAAGTTCCTTATCTACTTTAAGAAGTATCTGTGCTACTTATATATTTTCTTGAATATATATATTTACCAATTTAAACAGTAACCCTTTTCTCTCCTATCTCTCAAATACCACTAAGCTACTCACTGTTTGACTTTATCTAAAATCATTGATTTTAGAAAAAACATGTCTATCATTGGCAATCTCTCATGCAAAAGTCCTTACATTTCCTTAATCAATCTATCTTAGTCCTAACAATAATCCTAAATCATCACAGATGTCCTATATTCCTGTTAAATTTAATACTATTTAAAAAACCTCCTAATAGTCAAACAAAGCCAAAACAAATGCTAACCATATCAAATCCTTCCTACACTTACACGCTCTTTCCTTCAGGGATCCTCAGTACGCTATCTGACAATAACATGAATTTAATATATGTTGCATAGTGTGGAATACCTTTTCTAGAGTAATTTATCACCCCTAAGAACTGAAAATTATTTTTCTATGTAATTCCCTGCCCTATTGGCTTAATATATCTCCTATCCAAACCTTAATGAATCTTATCTCCCCCTATTTATCCTCAATGATAAATATTATTTTTTTCTGTTGTAATACCAAATCAATAATAGCCCATTCAAAAACTTCACAGCTAATGTTGTAAAACAGAACTCTGAACCACTTTCTCATTTGCGGTTCAAACAATAATTCTAACCCAAAACCAAAACTCCATTATAATTAATTTACCTTGAAACTAGTAACCCAAATGACCACAAATTCATTATACAAATGGCTCTCCCCTGAGGCTGATCAGACCCCAAAAGATAGCCATGATAAGGTCAATAGGTCATACCACCCTTTTATAGTCATGTTCCATACTACATTAGACATATTAAAGAACCCTTTATCCTTCAAAAAAAATCACTTGTGTAATTAAAACTCATAAAATAAAAACTCATAAAGTTCCATATGTGAGCGTGCCTCTTTAAAATACCTTTGCACTAAAACAAATAGTCATAACAAATGTTTTATGTGTATATATTTGCAAACCTTAATGAATAAACAAAACTTCCAGGCCTTTTTCAATTTGGTCGTTTATGGCCTCAATCTCACCCACTCTCCCCAAGATTATAATCCCAAGAAACATCTAAAAGTGAGACACCTAAACATCAATTTTCCCAGAAGAAACACAACACGCCTAAGTAGCATTCACTATGCTACTTCGATTTAGAAACTCAAAAGTGAACTATAAACTAAACCTAATGATAATTCCCCTTTAACTCAAATTATTAATCATAAATTTTAAACAACGTCAATGTATATGTTTACTTAAATGAACATGCTACCCTTAGATACAATTAACCTGATGACATTATTATCCAATGCTACCCTTAGATACAATTAACCTGATGACATTATTATCCAATGCTACCCTTAGATACGATTAACCTGATGACATTATTATCCAATGCTACCCTTAGATACAATTAACCTGATGACATTATTATCCAATGCTACCCTTAGATACAATTAACCTGATGACATTATTATCCAATGCTACCCTTAGATACAATTAACCTGATAACATTATTATCCAATGCTACCCTTAGATACAATTAACCTGATGACATTATTATCCAATGTATATGTTTACTTAAATGAACATGCTACCCTTAGATACAATTAACCTGATAACATTATTATCCAATGCTACCCTTAGATACAATTAACCTGATAACATTATTATCCATTTCTTAGATACAATTAACCTGATGACATTATTATCCAATGTATATGTCTTAAATGAACAGTTTAGATACAATTAACCTGAGATATTTAATAGAAATTAATGATAAACAATGTATTTTCCCACCCTTAGAAATTAATGATGACATTATTATCCAATGTACCTAGTGATTAAGTTGCTATTTTTATGCTACCCTTAGATACAATTAACCTGATGACATTATTATCCAATGCTACCCTTAGACAATTAACCTGATAACATTACAATGTATATGTTTACTTTGAAAAAATGATACAATTTGGACATTTTCATTATTATCCAATCAACAATTCTGATAACATTAAAAGTGACTTAGATCAATTAAAAACAATAATGCACCCTTAGATACAATTAACCTGATGACATTATTTCCAATGCTACCCTTAGATACAATTAACCTGATAACATTATTATTTTCCTTTGAAAAGACAAACAATTTTCTCCGATACCCCAGTCACGACATCATTTCCGTGGCGACAAAAGTGCCTTTTGCTGACAACTTACAACTACTTTTAAAATGATTTGGACATTTTCATCAACAAGCGCTCAACCTAGAGCCGAAAAGACACAAACAATTTTCCGCAACGACTTTCAATGAATTGTAAATAATTGTTGGCTGTCTGCAGCAACAGTAGTACGGGTTCGATAAACCAAACCAAATTTATCACATCTGTTGAATCTTGAATAATAATTTACAACATCAACCAACATTTCTAAATTCGCTAATTTTATAAAAACATTTCGATGGGCACAAATCTATCGTAATTGTCTCTTCAGTATTATTTAGAATTAATTTGATTTAAGTAACTGTCTTGTCTGTCACGCCTTGGTCTTAGTATTTTGTGTTTTCTTTATTTATTTGGTCAGGCCAGGGTGTGACATGGGTTATTGTGGTGTGTTTTTTGTCTTGGGTTTTTGTGGGGTGTCTACGTAGTCTATGGCTGCCTGAGGCGGTTCTCAATCAGAGTCAGGTGATTATCGTTGTCTCTGATTGAGAACCATATTTAGGCAGCCATATTTTGTGAGTGTTTCGTGGGTGATTGTTCCTGTCTTTGTGTTTGCACCAGATAGGGCTGTTTCGGTTTTTCACATTTTCTTTATTTTTGTAGTTTCTGTATGTATAGGTTTTCCTTCATTAAAATATCATGAATCATCATCACGCTGCATTTTGGTCCGATCCTTGTTCCACCTCTTCGTCAGAGGAGGAGATAGAAGAGAGCCGTTACATCGTCTTTGATTTAGCATTTTAATGACAACTCTATTCCCAATACATTATTCAAACAGATCATTTAGTGAACAGACATCGTCTTGCATCAAAAAAGTTAAAAGAATTAGTCTTTCAATTTGAACCAAATAAACTATTTAAAACGTTCAGTTTATATCATATACCAACACTAGTGACTATAATTTTATCTGCAAAACATATAATTAGTTTAATTACAATCAAAAACTCAGATTTTAGTTAATTAAGGCCTTGGCTGGGAACCAAACCTAGACTGCAGTTTGTAAGACTGCTATGCTCACCACTATACCACCAACACTTAAATGAATAACTAGGATTCTCCGCAAATAGACCCATTTTACAATTGTCTGTATTCGTAACTCTGGCATCGGGACAACAGAAAATAGCCCTAATTTAAAAGCCCAAAGTTTTCCTTCAATTAGGATTCTCATTAATCTCGCTCTCCTTGTATCTGACCTTTTTTTTTACCCGATTGTCGCCTCTGACCATCCCCTCAGTTAAATTACAATATTGGTTGTGATGTTTGCAGGGAGTGTTACACTCCCTGGCGAAATGTCCAATTTCGTTACAATTAAAACATTTTATATTTTTCTTTTGACTCACCTTATCCACTCGACTTTTGTCCTTTTTCTACCTCCCTCGGCTTCAGCAGGCTTCACATATATGGGTGGTGATATTGCAGGTAGCTCCTGCAGCCGTATTCTCACAACCACTATTTCATCGACTGGATTACCTCTGTATTCTTGGTATATTCGAGAAGTTAGTTTATATAGTAAATATAGTTTGTTACCCTCACCTCCAACCAATTGGTTAACTTTTTCATTTGCGGGAGCGGAGGGCAGCGCATCTTGGCTCTTTTTAGGCTTACTCCTATTTACACCCTCGACTCTCTTTTTTGCTTCTGAAAGCCAAACTCCGGCTGTGTATAACCTCTGTTTATTCTGCTTTTTCACATCTTTTCCACATTCCTTATGTATCTGTTTTATAAGTGATTCCAGCTTTTCTACATTTAGACTGCCATCAAAATCATATTTCTTTCTCCATTTTAGACCAAAATCAATGTTTCTCTTGTCTCTCTGTTCCATATAACGCTCGTCTCCTGTTAGTTCTGGCACCTCCTTTGAGGAATCACCACCCATCCTTAATCCTTACCGTTACTAGTAGCTATGGTATTTAATCACTTATCTATGCCTTTCTATATTTTATTTTACCTTCTATGTGCGTGTATTTCTATGAATCTGCTATTTACCGTTACTCAGTTTAGTTGCTCTCCTGTCTGACTATGTGTATGGGTCTTTAATGATAATCAATGTGTATGGGTATGTATGTATGTATGTATTTATCCTGTCTGGAAACTTCATCTATAGATTACTTTTGATCAGACATTAAATTTCACCCGTATCCAATTATAAGCTCATTATAAACTATTGTTCCTTGGGACTTTCAACGTTAATATCTCATATCTCACTACTCTAGAATCAGTTTCCCTCTCCAACCCTTAGATATTAATTTATTTCAGTATTGAATGGGTTCAGTTATTATGTTCGACTAGAATCGCCCTGCCTTCTCACCAAGCCTAATTTATCCTCACCTGTTTTACTATATCTATCTGCTACTTTTCATAGTCAGACTACTTCCCATATACAGATAGACTACTAGGTTAAAACTTTATTTAGGTATGTCTTTTGAATGAATGGCTATCCTATTTGTACAGAACGACTGTCCCATCTAACAATACATACTATATCTCACCCTTAAAAAATCTTTCGGCTTGCAAGACCAGAAGGCGAGGTCAGTACAGGTGCATCAAAGCTGGGACCGAGAGACTGAAAAACAGCTTCTATCTCAAGGCCATCAGACTGTTAAATAGCCACCACTAACATTGAGTGGCTGCTGCCAACACACTGTCATTGACACTGACCCAACTCCAGCCATTTTAATAATGGGAATTGATGGGAAATGATGTAAATATATCACTAGCCACTTTAAACAATGCTACCTTATATAATGTTACTTACCCTACATTATTCATCTCATATACATATGTATATACTGTACTCTACAACATCGACTGCATCCTTATGTAACACATGTATCACTAGCCACTTTAACTATGCCACTTTGTTTACTTTGTCTACATACTCATCTCATATGTATATACTGTACTCGATACCATCTACTGTATGCTGCTCTGTACCATCACTCATTCATATATCCTTATGTACATGTTCCTTATCCCCTTACACTGTGTATAAGACAGTAGTTTTGGAATTGTTAGTTAGATTACTTGTTGGTTATCACTGCATTGTCGGAACTAGAAGCACAAGCATTTCGCTACACTCGCATTAACATCTGCTAACCATGTGTATGTGACAAATAAAATTTGATTTGATTTGATTTATTAAGTTTAGTTTTAGTAGTGCACCTTACCACAAGTCATTTCAGATCCGTTTCCTTCCTATCGATTTTGGTTAAAACACAAAGTAGAAACCCGTTGTATTTGTTTAGAATATTCAAGCACCTATCATTGATTAAATCCAAACTCCTTTAGCACATTCAATCAAAAATATCTTAAATAATTCCTCCCAAATTCGAGAATAAAGACTATTTACCTTCGTCCTGTAGACTGGGAAAAGTAATGCCGGTTCGATTCCGTCACCTTCTCTGTCGCCCTTAGATCTTCATACCGGCCTGTTTTTTTTTTTTACCGTCAACCATAGGCTAACGACCTTATCTGTTTTCACAGTCCACAACCCATTCGTTTTATTCCTAGTTGGAATGGTGTTCATGAACTTTTATTACTCCTTGTCCGTGTCTCAAAATCCCACCTTATGAACTCATATTGTTAATCAGATATAATAAAACAGAGTATATGTTTACTTAGTTACAATTCTATTTAAAATGGGGATATTGTTTATTCATTTATTCATAATAATTCTAACAGTCACGTTCTGACCCTTGTTATTGTGTTAATTGTTTGTTTTAGTTGGTCAGGACGTGAGTTGGGAGGGCATTCTATGTTTTGTGTGTCTAGGTTGTTTTTCTGTGTTCGGCCTAGTATGGTTCTCAATCAGAGGCAGGTATCGTTAGTTGTCTCTGATTGAGAATCATACTTAGGTAGCCTGTGTTTCACTGTTTGTTTGTGGGTGATTGTTTCTGTGTCTGTGCTTTTCACCACATGGTACTGGTTTCGGTTTTGGTTATCCAAGTTACGTTTATTGTTTTTGTATGGAGAATTCAGTTTATGTGTTTAAATAAACAACCATGGACACTTACCACACCGCATATTGGTCCTCCGATCCTTCTCGCCTCTCCTCTTCAGACAAAGAGGAGGAAAACCATTACAACTACAAAACGTAATGTATGACCTCTTATACACTATATTAGGCCCAGGCTTTGGAACTTTGGTTTTCCTAGATATGGCTATTATATTGTGATCGATACATCCTATGGATTTGGATACTTTTTCAAAGAATATGTTTTCTTCAGCATTAGTAAAGTTGTGATCGATACATGTTGATGATATATACACTACCGTTCAAATGTTTGGGGTCACTTCAAAATGGCCTTGTTTTTAAAGAAAAGCATATTTATTGTCCATTAAAATAACAGCAAAATGATCAGAAATACAGTGTTAATTGTTAATGTTGTAAATTACTATTGTAGCTGGAAATGGCTGATATTTAATGGAATATCTACATTGGTGTAGAGGCCCATTATCAGCAACCATCACTGTGATCCAATGGCACATTGTGTTAGCTAATCCAAGTGTATCATTTTAAAAGGCTAATTGATCATTAGAAAACCCTTTTGAAATTATGTTAAAACAGCTGACAATTGTTGTTTTGATTAAAGAAGCAATAAAATGGGCCTTCTTTAGATGAGTTGAGTATTAAAATGGGATTAAAAAGATTAAAATGGGTAACAGAACACAGACACTGGACACAGGAACTCTGCCAGCATCCCGGAGTTGCATAATGCCCCCTGTCAGTTGGATAGGTTAAAAGGCCATCTGTCCCACTTCCACCTGTTTCCTCAGCCGCCACGATTCTAGCCTCTCCCTGCCCCTCTTCCTCCCCTCAAGGCTAGCTTGTCTGGCCTGGCTTGTGCTCAGGGTCGTATCCACCGATACCTGACAACCTGTATCCTCCTCTGTCAAAGTTGCTTCTTCTGGCATGATTGAACAGCTTGGCCTTGGCTCACATGACCCGCTAAAAGCTGCAGCTTGCGCTGATAAACCTACATCCTCTTATGGTCCCGTGACATTGCTTGTGCTGGCAATGGCTGCACTTGAACTGCATTTGAAAAAGTAATCTAATTGAACTAATTTTGATACTTTTATTGCTTTCTAATTTTTGGCCTTCCTCTTTTGGGCTCCACTCTTGTGTTGATACATTGCTGATTTTTAAATCCGTAATTTTCTATTCTCGACTCTATTTTCTTTCGGCCTTTGTCTCTTGATAGCTAGCTCAACTGCTGCTTAAAATTATGACAGAAACAACAAGTCTTTGAAGAGTATTTGCACATCAAATCCAAGAATGCATTTCATTATTTTAACATGGTATTGAAACTATTGAATAACATGATTTATTTAGCAAGGGAATTTGATTTATTGTCATCAATACACTAAAATATCATGCTGACATATGTAGTAGAAAAAACAAACATTTTGTTGGCGAAACCATCAATAGGATCATTTATCATACTGCTTATGTTAAAGAAAGACCTTCTTGACAAATTGTGGATGTGATGGGCCTGAGTCAACAATTAATATTTGGGCATGGTGGGGTGGTATTCTGTGCCTGTCACTGGGCCCATGTATGTTGTGGGCCCTGGTACGACCTCACTGGCTGCTCTGGCAGAAGCTATGCCACTGGGAGAGTTTGAGGTTATAGGAAATAGCCCTTACACAGAGGTGTGTTGGGTCGAATGATAGTCCCACTAAGTGCAAACCAGATGGGATGGCATATTGCTGCAGAATGCTGTGGTAGCCATGCTAGTTAAGAGTGCCTTGAATTCTAAATAAATCATTGACAGTGTCACCAGTCACCACACCATCACACCTCCTCCTCCATGCTTCACGGTGCAGACATCATCCGTTCACCTACTCTGACTCTCACAAAGACACAGCGGTTGGAACCAACAATCTCAAATTTGGACCCAAATTTGGACTTTTCACCGGTCTGATGTCCATTACTTGTGTTTCTTGGCTCAAGAGTAGTGGTTTCTTTGCAGCAATTGGACCATGAAGGCCTGATTCATGCAGTCTCCTTTGAACAGTTGATGTTGAGATGTGTCTGTTACTTATTTGGGCTGCAATCTGAGGCTGGTAAATCTAACAACTTTATCCTCTGCAGACGAAGTAACTGCAGGGGTAACTCTGGGTCTTCCTTTCCTGTGGCGGTCCTCATGAGAGACAGTTTTCATCATAGCGCTTGATGGTTTTTGCGACTGCACTTGAAGAAACTTTCAAAGTTCTTGACATTTTCCAGATTGACTGACCTTCATGTCCTCTTAAAGATCGGGTGAATTTTTTCAACTTTTTGTTAAAAATCGCGCAAAATTTCTACGTCCTGCTACTCATGCCAGGAATATAGTATATGCATATGATTAGTATGTGTGGATAGAAAACACTAAAACTGGTTAAATCATGTCGGTGACTATAACAGAACGTGTGTAGCAGGCAAAACCCCAAGGAAAACTGTTCACCCAAAAAAAGATATATATCCCTCCGCCAGTTCTCTGTATTGTCTATGGCAAGGGAAAATAGATTGCGCCCAGTTTACAATTCCTACAGCTTCCACACGATGTCGCCAGTCTTGGCAATTGGGTTGAAGTTAATCCTTTGTGAAATGAAGAATAGGCACTTCCTGTCATCGGGTACACCGGGGGAAGTTATGAAAGAGAGAATATCGACCATGATTTCAAGACCTGCTGCTATTGAATACAGATCGCCCCGTGATCAATTTGATTGATTATTAACGTTTACTAATACCTAAAGTTGGATTACAAAAGTAGTTTGAAGTGTTTTGGCAAAGTTTATAGGCAACTTTTTTAATTAAAAAAAATGACTTTGCGTTTTGGAAAGCTGTTTTTTCCTGGATCAGACGTGCTTCATAAATGGACATTTTGGGTATACATGGACGGATTTAATCGAAAAAAGACCAAATTGTGATGTTTATGGGACATATTGGAGTGCCAACAAAGAAGCTCGTCAAATGTAATGAATGTTTTATATTTTATTTCTGCGTTTTGTGTAGCGCCGGCTACGCTAATTCTTTTGTTTACGTCCCCTTCAGGTATTTCGGGGGGTTGCATGCTATCAGATAATAGCTTCTCATGCTTTCGCCGAAAAGCATTTAAAAAATCTGACATGTTGGCTAGATTCACAACGAGTGTAGCTTTAATTGAGTACCCTGCATGTGTGTTTTACTGAAAGTTTGAGTTTTAGCGAGTACTATTAGCATTTGGCATTGCGCATTTCCATTTCCTGTTGGCTAAGTGAGACGCTAGCGTCTCACCTTGCTCTAAGAGGTTTTAAAGTAATGATGGACTGTCATTTTTCTTTGCTTATTTTAGCTGTTCATACCATAATATGGACTTGGTATTTTACCCAATGGGGCTGTCTTCTGTATATCACCCTTAGCTTGTCACAACACAACTGATTGGCTTAAACACATTATGAAGGAAAGAAATTCCACACATTAACAAACCACACCTGTTAAATGCATTCCAGGTGACTACCTCATGAAGCTGGTTGAGAGAATGCCAAGAGTGTGCAGAGCTGTCATCAACGCAAAGGGTGGCTACATTGAAGAATGTAAAAAATAAAATATATTTTGATTTGTTTTACACTTTTTCTGGTTACAACATGATTCCATATGTGTTATTTCATAGTTTTGATGTCTTCACTATTATTCTACATTGTAGAAAATTTAAAAAATTAAGAAAAACCTTAGAATGAATAGGCGTGTCCAAACTTTTGACTGGTACTGTACATGTATGTATGTATGTATGTATGTATGTATGTATGTATGTATGTATGTATGTATGTATGTATGTATGTATGTATGTATGTATGTATGTATGTATGTGTGTGTGTGTGTGTGTGTGTGTGTGTGTGTGTGTGTGTGTGTGTGTGTGTGTGTGTGTGTGTGTGTGTGTGTGTGTGTAGTGGCTTCCTTTCGTCTTTACCAACGCTGGTCAGACCAAGCTTACTCTACACTCCAAGACTGCTTCCATCACGTGGACTGGGACATGTTTCGTATTGCGTCAGATGGGAATATTGACGAATACGCTGATTCGGTGTGCGAGTTCATTAGAACGTGCGTCGAAGATGTCGTTCCCATAGCAACGATAAAAACATTCCCTAACCAGAAACCGTGGATTGATGGCAGCATTCGCGTGAAACTGAAAGCGCGAACCACTGCTTTTAATCAGGGCAAGGTGTCTGGCAACATGACTGAATACAAACAGTGCAGCTATTCCCTCCGTAAGGCTATCAAACAAGCTAAGCGTCAGTACAGAGACAAAGTGGAATCTCAATTCAATGGCTCAGACACAAGAGGCATGTGGCAGGGTCTACAGTCAATCACGGACTACAAGATGAAATCCAGCCCAGTCACGGACCAGGATGTCTTGCTCCCAGGCAGACTAAATAACTTTTTTGCCCGCTTTGAGGACAATACAGTGCCACTGACACGGCCTGCAACAGAAACATGCAGTCTCTCCTTCACTGCAGCCGAGATGAGTAAGACATTTAAACGTGTTAACCCTCGCAAGGCTGCAGGCCCAGACGGCATCCCCAGCCGCGCCCTCCGAGCATGCGCAGACCAGCTGGCCGGTCTGGACATATTCAATCAATCCCTATACCAGTCTGCTGTTCCCACATGCTTCAAGAGGGCCATCATTGTTCCTGTTCCCAAGAAAGCTAAGGTAACTGAGCTAAACGACTACCGCCCCCGTAGCACTCACTTCCGTCATCATGAAGTGCTTTGAGAGACTAGTCAAGGACCATATCACCTCCACCCTACCTGACACCCTAGACCCACTCCAATTTGCTTACCGCCCAAATAGGTCCACAGACGATGCAATCTCAACCACACTGCACACTGCCCTAACCCACCTGGTACCCTCCAAGCTCGTCATCAAGCTCGAGACCCTGGGTCTCGACCCCGCCCTGTGCAACTGGGTACTGGACTTCCTGACGGGCCGCCCCCAGGTGGTGAGGCTAGGCAACAACATCTCCTCCCCGCTGATCCTCAACACGGGGGGCCCCACAAGGGTGCGTTCTGAGCCCTCTCCTGTACTCCCTGTTCACCCACGACTGCGTGGCCACGCACGCCTCCAACTCAATCATCAAGTTTGCGGACGACACAACAGTGGTAGGCTTGATTACCAACAACGACGAGACGGCCTACAGGGAGGAGGTGAGGGCCCTTGGAGTGTGGTGTCAGGAAAATAACCTCACATTCAACGTCAACAAAACTAAGGAGATGATTGTGGACTTCAGGAAACAGCAGAGGGAACACCCCCTATCCACATCGATGGAACAGTAGTGGAGAGGGTAGCTAGTTTTAAGTTCCTCGGCATACACATCACAGACAAACTGAATTGGTCCACTCACACTGACAGCGTCGTGAAGAAGGCGCAGCAGCGCCTATTCAACCTCAGGAGGCTGAAGAAATTTGGCTTGTCACCAAAAGCACTCACAAACTTCTACAGATGCACAATCGAGAGCATCCTGGCGGGCTGTATCACCGCCTGGTACGGCAACTGCTCCGCCCTCAACCGTAAGGCTCTCCAGAGGGTAGTGAGGACTGCACAACGCATCACCGGGGGCAAACTACCTGCCCTCCAGGACACCTACACCACCCGTTGTTACAGGAAGGCCATAAAGATCATCAAGGACATCAACCACCGAACCACTGCCTGTTCACCCCGCTATCATCCAGAAGGCGAGGTCAGTACAGGTGCATCAAAGCTGGGACCGAGAGACTGAAAAACAGCTTCTATCTCAAGGCCATCAGACTGTTAAATAGCCACCACTAACATTGAGTGGCTGCTGCCAACACACTGTCATTGACACTGACCCAACTCCAGCCATTTTAATAATGGGAATTGATGGGAAATGATGTAAATATATCACTAGCCACTTTAAACAATGCTACCTTATATAATGTTACTTACCCTACATTATTCATCTCATATGCATATGTATATACTGTACTCTACAACATCGACTGCATCCTTATGTAACACATGTATCACTAGCCACTTTAACTATGCCACTTTGTTTACTTTGTCTACACACTCATCTCATATGTATATACTGTACTCGATACCATCTACTGTATGCTGCTCTGTACCATCACTCATTCATATATCCTTATGTACATGTTCCTTATCCCCTTACACTGTGTATAAGACAGTAGTTTTGGAATTGTTAGTTAGATTACTTGTTGGTTATCACTGCATTGTCGGAACTAGAAGCACAAGCATTTCGCTACACTCGCATTAACATCTGCTAACCATGTGTATGTGACAAATAAAATTTGATTTGATTTGATTTGATTTTAGCCACTGCCCAAGCCTGAAGAGGGGTTGTTTGGTACGCATACAGTCCACACTCAAGGTTTCCAAACGGCCAAACATTCAATGACATCCAGGGATATGGTGCAACAAAAATGTTTATTCTTCTTATATCTAACAAATAAATGAGTCTCCAATCAACTTAAACCATAGAATACTTTATATGGAAAATACATATTATGACCTGTCTGTATGTCTGTACGTCTGTATGGTCAAAAAACAATACCGCTCCCGCATCTAGCAAGGACTCCCTCTCCCGAAGGCCCAACTTCCTGCCTTTATCCTAACACTCTTACCACAATACAATGAATAGGCAAGAGGGGGGGCCAAAAACTAAGTTACACTAACAACAAATGAATATATCTCAATCAGGTAAATATAAATCATAAAGGTACGTACCTAATATTTCATCATTTACATTAATATTTAATATATTTACACAAATATACATGGAGCTCCATATGTTCGGTCTTTTATACAAATATGTCCAAATCGGCTCTAACAGTATGTATGTATGTGTGTATGTGTGTATGTATGTATGTATGTATGTATGTATGTATGTATGTATGTATGTATGTATGTATGTATGTATGTATGTATGTATGTATGTATGTATGTATGTATGTATGTATGTATGTATGTATGTATGTATGTATGTATGTATGTATGTATGTATGTATGTATGTATTTATTTGTGAAAAAATATATTGGGGATTGGAAGTGTTGCTGAAAATGACATTGATGGAAGATACAATCTATCTGAGAGCTCTCCAGTAGACCTCTCCAGTGGGTTTACCAAAACATTCACGGGCCATTTTCTCAAAAGAGGGGTTGCAAGTTTATTAACTTTCATAGCAGAATTACTTTCCCATTGTTCCTCAACTGCAGTGTATGACATAACATTTTCTAGCCCCGAGTCTTTACTTTTATCCAATGTAAACAAACAGAATTCAAAATGTTGGCTATATAGGACCAAATCCAGGTGGTGGGTCACAAATACTGTACCTGTTTAAAGGTAAATTCTGTGAAATTAAGTTTCCATGAGCAGCACTGCAGACATTGCATGAGATACAAGACTCCCACACAGTCACACACAGAATCTGTTGCATGTGCATGGGTTTGCTTCACTCTGTTAGAGCGTGGTATGGGAGCAAAACAGTGTGGGAGTTTAGCCTTGTGCTTCAATGCTTACTGCAGAATTGACACACTATGCTGTTTACTTTGTGCACCTAATTCATCACTGAGTCAACCTTTAAGTAAACTTTAAGGGGACAACCATATCCTGCTGTCCTCTGATTCAGAATCACATAATCAGGATATATACAGTGCTTTCAGAAAGTATTCATACCCCTTGACTTATTCCACATTTTGTTCCTAAACTGTATTATTCACACATCCACACACAATATCCCATAATTACAAAGTGAAAACGTGTTTTTAGAAATGTTTGCACATTTATAAAAAAATTCAATACAGATAGACATGCCATAGATTTTCAACTCAGCCACTCAGGAACATTCACTGTCTTCTCGGTAAGCAACTCCAGTGTAGGTTTGGCCTTGTGTTTTAGGTTATTGTACTGCTGCAAGGTGAATTTATCTCGCTGTGACTGGTGGAAGTCAGACTAAACCAGGTTTTTCCTCTAGGATTTTCGCAATGCTTAGCTCCATTCCATTTATTTTTTATCCTGGAAAAACTCCCCAGTCCTTAACGATTACAAACATACCCATAACATGATGCAGCCACCACTATGCTTTAAAAGTGGTACTCAGTATCGTGTTGTATTGGATTTGCCCTAAACATAACACTTTGTATTCAGGGCAAAAAGTCATTTGCTTTGTCACATTTTTTGCAGTTTTACTTTAGTGCCTTGTTGTAAACAGGATGCATGTTTAGGAATATTTGTATTCTGTACAGGTTTTCCTTCTTTTCACTCTGTCAATTGGGTTATAGTATTGTGGAGTAACTACAATGTTGTTGATCCATCCTCATGTTTTCACATATCACAGCCATTAAATTCTGTAACTGTTTTAAAGTCACCATTGGCCTCATGGTGAAATCCTTGAGCGGGTTCCTTCCTCTCCGGTAACTGAGTAAGGAAGGACGCCTGTATCTTTGTAGAGACTGGGTGTATTGATACACCATCCATAGTGTAATTAATAACTTCACCATGCTCAAAGGGATATTCAATGTCTGCTGTTGTTTTTTACCCATCTACCAATAGGTGATCTTATTTGCTGTCACGCCTTGGTCATTGTATCTTGTGTTTTTGTTATATGTTTGGGTAGGCCAGGGTGTGACATGGGTTTATATGTTGTATTTCGTATTGGGGTTTGTATTAATTAGGAGTGTGTATTAGTAGGGGTGTGTCTAGTTAGGCTTGGCTGCCTGAGGCGATTCCTAATTGGAGTCAGCTGATTCTCGTTGTCTCGGATTGGGAACCGTATTTAGGCAGCCTGAGTGCGCGTTGTATTTCGTGGGCGATTGTACCTGTCTCTGTGTTAGTCACCAGATAGGCTGTAATTAGTTTCACTCGTTTGTTGTTTTTGTATTTTCAGTTATTTCATGTACCGCATATTCTTCATTAAAAGTCATGAGTAACCTACACGCTGCATTTCGGTCTGACTCTCTACAAACAACAGACGACGTTCATTACAGAATCGCCAACCTCCATTCACAGACCGAGCAGCGTGTGAACTGGCAGGAGCTAAAGGAGGACGATATGGACGGCAGAAGCAGGGATTATACTACGTGGGAAGAAATCGACAGGTGGGCGGCCGACCCAGAGCGAGTGCAGGAGCCCGCCTGGGATTCCCTACAGCAATGCGAAGAGGGCTATACACGTATGGAATCAAGAAGGAAAGCATTGCTATACAGAGCGAAAACTGAAGGTAACAGGGGAAAGCGCAGAGAGAGAGTGGCTGAGTGAGGAAACAGACCTGAGCCTACTCTCCCTGTTAATCGTGAAGAGCAGTTGCAATGGGAGAGAATGCATCATTTGGAGATTTGGACATGGGAGGAGGAATTAGACGGTCAAGGACCCTGGGAGCAGCCGGGAGAATATCGCCGTCCCAAGGAGGAAATAGAGGCAGCTAAAGCGGAGAGGCGCATGTATGAGGAGGCAGCACGGCGACGCGGTTGGAAACCGGAAAGTCACCCCAAAAAAAGTATTGGGGGGAGCTAAAAGGGAGAATAGTTATGCCAGGTAGGAAACCTGCGCATACTCCCTGTGCTCACCGTTGGGGTAGAGAGACCGGGCAGGCACCGTGTTATGCTATGGAGCGCACGGTGTTTCCAGTGCGGGTGCAGAGCCAGCTGCGACACACACCAGCCCTTCCTATTGGCCGGGCTAGAGTGGGCATCGAGCCAGGTAAGCTTGGGCAGGCTCGGTGCTCTAGAGCTCCAGTGCGCCTGCACGGTCCGGTCTATCCAGAGCCACCTCTACACACCAGTCCTCCGGTAGCAGCTCCCCGTACCAGGCTTCCTGTGCGTGTCCTCGCGCCAGTACCACCAGTTCCAGCTCCACGCACCAGGTCTCCAGTGCGCCTCGCCTGTTCAGCACAGCCAGTGATTTTCTCCCCTCCTGCGCTGCCGGAGTCTCCCGCTTGTTTAGCGCAACCAGAGCTGTTCTCTTCTCCTGCGCTATCGGAGTCTCCCGCCTGTTTAGCGCAGCCAGAGCCTTTCTCCTCTCTTGCCCTGCCGGAGTCTCCTGTCTGTCCAGCGCCACCAGTGCTCCCAGTCGGCCCAGCGCGTCCAGTGCGCATCGCCTGTTCAGCACAGCCAGAGCTTTTCTCCTCTCCTGCACTGTTGGAGTCTCCCGCCTGTTCAGCTCAGCCAGAGCCTTTCTCCTCTCCTGCGCTGCCGGAGTCTCCTGTCTGCCCAGCGCCGCCTGTCGGCCCAGCGTCACCAGTCTGCCAGGATCCGCCAGAAGTGCCAGTCTGCCAGGATCCGCCAGAAGTGCCAGTCTGCCAAGATCTTCTAGATCGACCAGACAACCTGAATCATCCAGGTCCACCAGCCAGCCAGGATTTACCGGAGCCTACTACCTGCCTGAGCTTCCTCTCAGTACTGAGCTTCCTTTCAGTACTAGGCTTCCTCTCTGTACTGGGCTCCCTCTCAGTACCGGGCTTCCCCTCAGTACTGGGCTGCTTCGGTCCCGGGCTGCCCCTCTGTCCCGGGCTGCCCCTCTGTCCTGAGCTGCCCTGCTGTCCTGAGCTGCCCCTCTATCCTGAGCTGCCCCTCTATCCTGAGCTGCCCCTCTGTACCCCTCCGAGCTGCCCCTCTGTCCCGAGCTGCCCCTCTGTCCCGAGCTGCCCCTCTGTGCCCCCGAGCTGCCCCTCGGTCCCGAGCTGCCCCTCAGTTATGTGGGGATCAGGGTGAGGACTATTAGGCCATGGTCGGCGGAGAAGGTGGATTATCCTAGGACGCGAAGGGGAGGAACTAGGACATTTATGGAGTGGGGTCCACGTCCCGAGCCAGAACCGCCACCATGGACAGACGCCCACCCGGACCCTCCCTATGCTCTTGAGGTGCGTCCCGGAGTCCGCACCTTAGGGGGGGGTTCTGTCACGCCTTGGTCATTGTATCTTGTGTTTTTGTTATATGTTTGGGTAGACCAGGGTGTGACATGGGTTTATATGTTGTATTTCGTATTGGGGTTTGTATTAATTAGGAGTGTGTATTAGTAGGGGTGTGTCTAGTTAGGCTTGGCTGCCTGAGGCGATTCCTAATTGGAGTCAGCTGATTCTCGTTGTCTCGGATTGGGAACCGTATTTAGGCAGCCTGAGTGCGCGTTGTATTTCGTGGGCGATTGTACCTGTCTCTGTGTTAGTCACCAGATAGGCTGTAATTAGTTTCACACGTTTGTTGTTTTTGTATTTTCAGTTATTTCATGTACCGCATATTCTTCATTAAAAGTCATGAGTAACCTACACGCTGCATTTCGGTCTGACTCTCTTCAAACAACAGACAAACAACATTACATTTGCTAGGCATTGAAAATCCTTCCTGCTCTTTGTGGTTGAATCTGTGTTTGAAATGCACTGCAACACTAAGGGATCTTACAGATAATTGTATGTGTCGGGTACAGAGATGAGTTAGTCATTCACAAATCATTTTAACACTATTAATGTTAGATTTGTGTATATTAGGTAGTTTTGGGAATTGTTGGATTACTTGTTAGATATTACTGCACTGTTGGAACTAGAAGCACAAGAATTTCACTACACTTGCATTAACATCTGCTAGCCATGTGTATGAATATATATTTATATTTAAATTGATTTCATTTATTGCACACCGAGTGAGTCGTATTATGGGACTTGATAAGCACACTTTTACTCATGAACTTATTTAGACTTATTTAGGCTCATTAACAATATTTCAGCTTTTCCTTTTGTATTAATTTGTAAACATTTGTAAACATAATTCCATTTTTACATTATAGGGTATTGTGTGTATGACAGTGACAACAAAATCAAATGTTTTATTTAAGTAAAAATCCAAGTAGTGTGAATACTTTTTAAAGTCACTGCACTTCTTCTTCTCCTTCTTATTATCAATGGGTCTTTAAATCTCCACATTCTTCTTCTCCTTCTTATTATCAATGGGTCTTTAAATCTCCACATCCTTCTTCTTCTTCTTATTATCAATGGGTCTTTAAATCTCCACATCCTTCTTCTCCTTATTATCAATGGGTCTTTAAATCTCCACATCCTTCTTCTTCTTCTTATTATCAATGGGTCTTTAAATCTCCACATCCTTCTTCTTATTATTATTATCAATGGGTCTTTAAATCTCCACATCCTTCTTCTTCTTATTATTATTATCAATGGGTCTTTAAATCTCCACATCCTTCTTCTTATTATTATCAATGGGTCTTTAAATCTCCACATCCTTCTTCTTCTTCTTACATTTACATTACATTTAAGTCATTTAGCAGACGCTCTTATCCAGAGCGACTTACAAATTGGTGCATTCACCTTATGACATCCAGTGGAACAGTCACTTTACAATAGTGCATCTAAATCTTGAAGGGGGGGGTGAGAGGGATTACTTATCCTATCCTAGGTATTCCTTAAAGAGGTGGGGTTTCAGGTGTCTCCGGAAGGTGGTGATTGACTCCGCTGTCCTGGCGTCGTGAGGGAGTTTGTTCCACCATTGGGGGGCCAGAGCAGCGAACAGTTTTGACTGGGCTGAGCGGGAGCTGTACTTCCTCAGTGGTAGGGAGGCGAGCAGGCCAGAGGTGGATGAACGCAGTGCCCTTGTTTGGGTGTAGGGCCTGATCAGAGCCTGGAGGTACTGAGGTGCCGTTCCCCTCACAGCTCCGTAGGCAAGCACCATGGTCTTGTAGCAGATGCGAGCTTCAACTGGAAGCCAGTGGAGAGAACGGAGGAGCGGGTGACGTGAGAGAACTTGGGAAGGTTGAACACCAGACGGGCTGCGGCGTTCTGGATGAGTTGAAGGGGTTTAATGGCACAGGCAGGGAGCCCAGCCAACAGCGAGTTGCAGTAATCCAGACGGGAGATGACAAGTGCCTGGATTAGGACCTGCGCCGCTTCCTGTGTGAGGCAGGGTCGTACTCTGCGGATGTTGTAGAGAATGAACCTACAGGAACGGGCCACCGCCTTGATGTTGGTTGAGAACGACAGGGTGTTGTCCAGGATCACGCCAAGGTTCTTAGCGCTCTGGGAGGAGGACACAATGGAGTTGTCAACCGTGATGGCGAGATCATGGAACGGGCAGTCCTTCCCCAGGAGGAAGAGCAGCTCCGTCTTGCCGAGGTTCAGCTTGAGGTGGTGATCCGTCATCCACACTGATATGTCTGCCAGACAGGCAGAGATGCGATTCGCCACCTGGTCATCAGAAGGGGGAAAGGAGAAGATTAGTTGTGTGTCGTCTGCATAGCAATGATAGGAGAGACCATGTGAGGTTATGACAGAGCCAAGTGACTTGGTGTATAGCGAGAATAGGAGAGGGCCTAGAACAGAGCCCTGGGGGACACCAGTGGTGAGAGCGCGTGGTGAGGAGACAGATTCTCGCCACGCCACCTGGTAGGAGCGACCTGTCAGGTAGGACGCAATCCAAGCGTGGGCCGCGCCGGAGATGCCCAACTCGGAGAGGGTGGAGAGGAGGATCTGATGGTTCACAGTATCGAAGGCGGCCGATAGATCTAGAAGGATGAGAGCAGAGGAGAGAGAGTTAGCTTTAGCAGTGCGGAGCGCCTCCGTGATACAGAGGAGAGCAGTCTCAGTTGAATGACTAGTCTTGAAACCTGACTGATTTGGATCAAGAAGGTCATTCAGAGAGAGATAGCGGGAGAGCTGGCCAAGGACGGCACGTTCAAGAGTTTTGGAGAGAAAAGAAAGAAGGGATACTGGTCTGTAATTGTTGACATCGGAGGGATCGAGTGTAGGTTTTTTCAGAAGGGGTGCAACTCTCGCTCTCTTGAAGACGGAAGGGACGTAGCCAGCGGTCAGGGATGAGTTGATGAGCGAGGTGAGGTAAGGGAGAAGGTCTCCGGAAATGATCTGGAGAAGAGAGGAGGGGATAGGGTCAAGCAGGCAGGTTGTTGGGCGGCCGGCCGTCACAAGACGCGAGATTTCATCTGGAGAGAGAGGGGAGAAAGAGGTCAGAGCACAGGGTAGGGCAGTGTGAGCAGAACCAGCGGTGTCGTTTGACTTAGCAAACGAGGATCGGATGTCGTCAACCTTCTTTTCAAAATGGTTGACGAAGTCATCTGCAGAGAGGGAGGAGGGGGGGGAGGAGGATTCAGGAGGGAGGAGAAGGTGGCAAAGAGCTTCCTAGGGTTAGAGGCAGATGCTTGGAATTTAGCGTGGTAGAAAGTGGCTTTAGCAGCAGAGACAGAGGAGGAAAATGTAGAGAGGAGGGAGTGAAAGGATGCCAGGTCCGCAGGGAGGCGAGTTTTCCTCCATTTCCGCTCGGCTGCCCGGAGCCCTGTTCTGTGAGCTCGCAATGAGTCATCGCGCCACGGAGCGGGAGGGGAGGACCGAGCCGGCCTGGAGGATAGGGGACATAGAGAGTCAAAGGATGCAGAGAGGGAGGAGAGGAGGGTTGAGGAGGCAGAATCAGGAGATAGGTTGGAGAAGGTTTGAGCGGAGGGAAGAGATGATAGGATGGAAGAGGGAGAGAGTAGCGGGGGAGAGAGAGCGAAGGTTGGGACGGCACGATACCATCCGAGTAGGGGCAGTGTGGGAGGTGTTGGATGAGAGCGAGAGGGAAAAGGATACAAGGTAGTGGTCGGAGACTTGGAGGGGAGTTGCAATGAGGTTAGTGGAAGAACAGCATCTAGTAAAGATGAGGTCGAGCGTATTGCCTGCCTTGTGAGTAGGGGGGAAGGTGAGAGGGTGAGGTCAAAAGAGGAGAGGAGTGGAAAGAAGGAGGCAGAGAGGAAAGAGTCAAAGGTAGACGTGGGGAGGTTAAAGTCGCCCAGAACTGTGAGAGGTGAGCCGTCCTCAGGAAAGGAGCTTATCAAGGCATCAAGCTCATTGATGAACTCTCCGAGGGAACCTGGAGGGCGATAAATGATAAGGATGTTAAGCTTGAAAGGGCTGGTAACTGTGACAGCATGGAATTCAAAGGTGGCGATAGACAGATGGGTAAGGGGAGAAAGAGAGAATGACCACTTGGGAGAGATGAGGATCCCGGTGCCACCACCCCGCTGACCAGAAGCTCTCGGGGTGTGCGAGAACACATGGGTGGACGAAGAGAGAGCAGTAGGAGTAGCAGTGTTGTCTGTGGGATCCATGTTTCCATCAGTGCCAAGAAGTCGAGGGACTGGAGGGAGGCATAGGCTGAGATGAACTCTGCCTTGTTGACCGCAGATTGGCAGTTCCAGAGGCTACCGGAGACCTGGAACTCCACGTGGGTCGTGCGCGCTGGGACCACCAGAGTAGGGTGGCCGCGGCCAGGCGGTGTGGAGCGTTTGTATGGTCTGTGCAGAGAGGAGAGAACCGGGATAAACAGACACATAGTTGACAGGCTACAGAAGAGGCTACGCTAATGCAAAGGAGATTGGAATGACAAGTGGACTACACGTCTCGAATGTTCAGAAAGTTAAGCTACGTAGCAAGAATCTTATTGACTAAAATGATTAAAATGATACAGTACTGCTGAAGTAGGCTAGCTGGCAGTGGTGCGTTGTTGACACTACACTAATCAAGTCGTTCCGTTGAGTGTAATAGTTTCAGCAGTGCTGCTATTCGGGGGCTAGCTGGCTAGCTAGTAGTGTTGTTTACGTTACGTTGCGTTAAAAGAATGACAATGGCTGGCTAGCTAACCTAGAAAATCGCTCTAGACTACACAATTATCTTTGATACAAAGACGGCTATGTAGCTAGCTATGTAGCTAGCTACGATCAAACAAATCAAACCGTTGTACTGTAATGAAATGAAGTGAAAATGGGTCAATGGGTCTTTAAATCTCCACATCCTTCTTCTTATTATTATCAATGGGTCTTTAAATCTCCACATCCTTCTTCTTCTTATTATTATCAATGGGTCTTTAAATCTCCACATCCTTCTTCTTATTATTATTATCAATGGGTCTTTAAATCTCCACATCCTTCTTCTTCTTCTTATTATCAATGGGTCTTTAAATCTCCACATCCTTCTTCTTCTTATTATTATCAATGGGTCTTTAAATCTCCACATCCTTCTTCTTCTTATTATCAATGGGTCTTTAAATCTCCACATCCTTCTTCTTATTATTATCAATGGGTCATTAAATATCCACATCCTTCTTCTTCTTATTATCAATATTTCTTTTAAATCTCCACATCCTTCTTATTAGGTGGGACTTGTGAAGCAAAAGTCACGAATATAAATCCTCATCATACTTATTTCGCAAATTTACTCCTCTTACACCGTTTATGCTAGATATGCTTTCAAACTTTATAACGTGTAGACTGTTGTGGAATAGTGTGCTTTTACATTTAACTTTTTGATATATTTTATACTTTTTAAACTGTTCAACTTTTTGTCATCCTTTTTGTTCTGTAACACAGCAAAAAGTCAAGGGGTATGAATACTTTCTTAAGGCACTGTATAACCCTAACCATAACATTAACAACAGATCTGACTACTCCTCTCCTCTTTTCCTTCTCTTTTCCTCCTCCTTTCCTCTTTTCCTCTTCCTTTCCTCTCCTCTCCTCTCCTCTCCTCTCCTCTCCTCTCCTCTCCTCTCCTCTCCTCTCCTCTCCTCTCCTCTCCTCTCCTCTCCTCTCCTCTCCTGTCCTGTCCTGTCCTGTCCTGTCTCTCCTCTCCTCTCCTGTCCTCTCCTCTCCTCTCCTCTCCTGTCCTGTCCTGTCCTCTTCTCTCCTCACCTTACCTCCTCTCCTCTCCTCTCTGTTCCTCCTCATCTCACCTCTCTTCCTTTCCTCTCCTCTCTGATGTGTGTGAGTGAAAAGCAGAGAGGAAGATTCTAATTACAGCACTGAAACATTGGGCACAGAGTAGCGGGAGACATTTGAAAAGGCTGGGTTGTGTGTGTGCTTGTGTGCGTGCATTTGAAAGGCTGGTTGAAGGAAGATGGATGTTGCTGTCTGTGGCTTCAAACACTGACCTTGGCTGCTAATCATACTAATGATGCTAACTACTCTAATGACGGCTGAGCGTGTGTGTGTGTGATAAGGAGAGATGGAGTGTAGCCTATGTGAGATTGAGTATCATAATCAGAGGCGCTAACGCTAATGAGCTAGCGCTTTGAAGCTAACTGCCCGGCGAGGGCCTCTCTCTGCGAAGTCATTAGTTGACCTGCAGACTGCCTGATTAAAATACTTTTGATGAAAATGTCAAGGATTTTCTCTCTTTTTTTTTACATTCACATTTCTGTGAAGCGTGATAAATATTGCACCAGTCTCTTTTTGGAGGGAAAGTGAGTCCTTGTTACCAAGACAACTTCAAAGATCCTTCAGATGAGGCTGGATGAGATCGATTTGCTGTTTTTATTGGAGTTGAAACAGACAAATATGGTTAATAGGAGGAGAGAGCTTAGGAACACTTCCCTTCAATCCTCAAACACTCTCATACTGTAGAGTAGTGGATCCCAAACTGCGGGTTGGGACCCACTTGTGGGTTGAAGCAGGGATTCAGGTGGGTTGCAGGATAAAAACAATTTGTGGATTGCAAAAAAAAAACAAGAACAACAACATTGGAAATACATAAATGGTGGAGGACAGGTGATGAACCCTAGATCATCCCCGATCCTCCACCAAATTTCACCAAAATTTGGTGCTAGACCTGGAGAGGCCTACAAGCCACAGTGTCTTGCAGCCACTGTGAAATTTGGTGTGGGATCGGTGATGATCTGGGGCTGCTTCAGTAAGGCTAGAATTGGGAAGATTTGTCTTTGTGAAGGACGCATGAATCAAGCCACATACAAGGTTGTCCTGCAAGAAAACTGGATTCCCTCTGCTCTGACAATGTTCCCCAACTCTGAGGAGTGTTTCTTCCAGCAGGACAATGCTCCATGCTGCACAGCCAGGTCAATCAAGGTGTGGATGAAGGACCACAAACAAAGCCGAACTATTTGAATTTTAACGCCAATGTCAATGTCAAAGACTGGTGGAGAAAGCTGTGATTGAAAATCAGGGTTATTCTACCAAACATTGATTTCTGTCTTCTTAAGTTAAAACATTACTATTGTGTTATTTAAAAATTAATATGAACTTAATTTCATAGCATTATTCGAGGTCTGACAACACAGCACCTTTTTGGATATTTTGACCAGTTTTAATTTTCTGCAAATAAATGCTCTAAATGACTTTTATTTAGAATTTGGGAGAAATGTTGTCAGTAGTATATAGATTTTTTTTTGACCCAGACACATACATATACATAGTAAAAACAGAGAAACTGATCATTTGCAGTGCTCTCTAAATGTTTTCCAGAGCTGTATATGTATAATATAATAATATAAATATATATACAGTGGGGCAAAAAGTATTTAGTCAGCCACCAATTGTGCAAGTTCTCCCACTTAAAAAGATGAGAGAGGCCTGTAATGTTCATCATAGGTACACTTCAACTATGACAGACAAAATGAGAAAAGAAATCCAGAAAATCACATTGTAGGATTTTTAATGAATTTAAATGCAAATTATGGTGGAAAAATAAGTATTTGGTCACCTGCAAACAAGCAAGATTTCTGGCTCTCACAGACCTGTAACTTCTTCTTTAAGAGGTTCCTCTGTCCTCCACTCGTTACCTGTATAATGGCACCTGTTTGAACTTGTTATCAGTATAAAAGACACCTGTCCACAACCTCAAACAGTCACACTCCAAACTCCACTATGGCCAAGACCAAAGAGCTGTCAAAGGACACCAAAAACAAAATTCTAGACCTGCACCAGGCTGGGAAGACTGAATCTGCAATAGGTAAGCAGCTTGGTTTGAAGAAATCAACTGTGGGAGCAATTATTAGGAAATGGAAGACATACAAGACCACTGATAATCTCTCTCGATCTCGGGCTCCACGCAAGTTCTCACCCCGTGGGGTCAAAATGATCACAAGAACGGTGAGCAAAAATCCCAGAACCACACGGTGGGACCTAGTGAATGACCTGCAGAGAGCTGGGACCAAAGTAACAAAGCCTACCATCAGTAACACACTACGCCGCCAGGGACTCAAATCCTGCAGTGCCAGACGTGTCCCCCTGCTTAAGCCAGTACATGCCCAGGCCTGTCTGAAGTTTGCTAGAGAGCATTTGGATGATCCAGAAGAAGATTGGGAGAATGTCATATGGTCAGATGAAACCAAAATAGAACTTTTTGGTAAAAACTCAACTCGTCGTGTTTGGAGGACAACGAATGCTGAGTTGCATCCAAAGAACATCATACCTACTGTGAAGCATGGGGGTGGAAACATCATGCTTTGGGGCTGTTTTTCTGCAAAGGGACCAGGACGACTGATCAGTGTAAAGGAAAGAATGAATGGGGCCATGTATCGTGAGATTTTGAGTGAAAACCTCCTTCCATCAGCAAGGGCATTGAAGATGAAACGTGGCTGGGTCTTTCAGCATGACAATGATCCCAAACACACCGCCCGGGTAACGAAGGAGTGGCTTCGTAAGAAGCATTTCAAGGTCCTGGAGTGGCCTAGCCAGTCTCCAGATCTCAACCCCATAGAAAATCTTTGGAGGGAGTTGAAAGTCCATGATGCCCAGCAACAGCCCCAAAACATCACCACTCTAGAGGAGATCTGCATGGAGGAATGGGCCAAAATACCAGCAACAGTGTGTGAAAACCTTGTGAAGACTTACAGAAAACGTTTGACCTCTGTCATTGCCAACAAAGGGTATATAACAAATTATTGAGATAAATGTTTGTTTATGACCAAATACTTATTTTCCACCATAATTTGCAAATACATTCATTAAAAATCCTACAATGTGATTTTCTAGATTTTTTTTTCTCATTTTTGCTATCATAGTTGAAGTGGGAGAACTTGCACAATTGGCACAATTGGTGGCTAACTAAATACTTTTTTGTCCCACTGTACATAACAAAAAAATAATATATATATATATATATATATATATATATATATATATATATATATTGGGTGTGTATATATAGAAGTACATGAATATAAATACATATATACATAAATACATATAAATATATAAATAAATAAATATAAATATATATACAAAAATACATATGTATATATACACATGAATATATATACATAAATATATATATAAATATATATATATGAAAAAAAATATGGGAAAAAAATATATATACAGTTGAAGTCAGAAGATGACTTCAACTTCAACTTCACTTAGGTTGGAGTCCTTAAAACTCGTTTTTCAACCACTCCACAAATTTCTGGTTAACAAAAAATGGTTTTGGCAAGTCGGTTAGGACATCTACTTTGTACATGACAAGTAATTTTTCCAACAATTGTTAACAGTCAGATTATTTCACTTGTAATTCACTGTATCACAATTCGGGCTTTCTATTCCGCAACAAAGCCTCCTTCACTCACGCCGCCAAACTTACCCTAGTAAAACTGACTATCCTACCAATCCTTGACTTCAGCGATGTCATCTACAAAATAGCTTCCAATACTCTACTCAGCAAACTGGATGCAGTTTATCACAGTGCCATCCGTTTTGTTACTAAAGCACCTTATACCACCCACCACTGCGACCTGTATGCTCTAGTCGGCTGGCCCTCACTACATATTCATCGCCAGACCCACTGGCTCCAGGTCATGTACAAGTCCATGCTAGGTAAAGCTCCGCCTTATCTCAGTTCACTGGTCACGATGGCAACACCCACCCGTAGCACGCGCTCCAGCAGGTGTATCTCACTGATCATCCCTAAAGCCAACACCTCATTTGGCCGCCTTTTGTTCCAGTTCTCTGCTGCCCGTGACTGGAACGAATTGCAAAAATCACTGAAGTTGGAGACTTTTATCTCCCTCACCAACTTCAAACATCTGCTATTTGAGCAGCTAACCGATCGCTGCAGCTGTACATAGTCCATCGGTAAATAGCCCACGCAATTTACCTCCCTCATCCCCATACTGTTTATATTTATTTACTTTTCTGCTCTTTTGCACACCAGTATCTCTACCTGTACATGACCATCTGATCATTTATCACTCCAGTGTTAATCTGCAAAATTGTAATTATTTGCCTACCTCCTCATGCTTTTTGCACACAACGTATAAAGACTGTGTTATTGACTTGTTAATTGTTTACTCCATGTGTAACTCTGTGTTGTCTGTTCACACTGCTATGCTTTATCTTGGCCAGGTCGCAGTTGGAAATGAGAACTTGTTCTCAACTAGCCTACCTGGTTAAAAAAAAAATAATACTTTGTGGCAAAATGGCTTAAGGACAACAAAGTCAAGGTATTGGAGTGGCCATCACAAAGCCCTGACCTCATTTCTATAGAAAATTTGTTGGCAGAACTGAAAAAGCATGTGCGAGCAAGGAGGCCTACAAACCTGATTTAGTTACACCAGCTCTGTTACCAGGAATGGGCCAAAATGCACTCAACTTATTGTGGGATGCTTGTGGAAGGCTACCCAAAACGTTTGACCCAAGTTAAACAATTTAAAGGCAATGCTACAAAATACTAATTGAGTGTTTGTAAACTTCTGACCCACTGGGAATGTGATGAAAGAAATAAAACTGAAATAAATAATTCTCTCTACTATTAATCTGACATTTCACATTCTTAAAATAAAGTGGTGATCCTAACTGACCTAAGAAATTTTACTAGCATTAAATGTCACTCAACTGAACGACTTGATTAGTGTAGTGTTAGCTAGCTACATAGCTGTCTTTGCTGTCTTCGTATCCAAGATAATTGTGTAGTTTAGAGTGTGTAGTCTTAGAGTGATTATCTTAATTTACCGAGGTTAGCTAGCCAGCTATTTGTCGTCCTTAAGGTAGGAGACACTGCTAGCTAGCCAACAGCTAGCCAACGTCTACCGAATAGAACTTCCGCACTCAATATATTAATTTGTTGTTAGTGTAACTTAGTTTTTGGCCCCCCCTCTTGCCTATTCATTGTATTGTGGTAAGTGTGTTAGGATAAAGGCAGGAAGTTGGGCCTTCGGGAGGGAGTCCTTGCTAGATGCGGGAGCGGTATAGTTTTTTGACCATACAGACATACAGACATACAGACAGGTCATAATATGTATTTTCCATATAAAGTATTCTATGCTTCAAGTTGATTGAAGAATCATTTATTTGTTAGATATAAGAAGAATAAACATTTTTGTTGCACCATATCCCTGGATGTCATTGAATGTTTGGCCGTTTGGAAACATTGAGTGTGGACTGTATGCGTACCAAACAACCCCGCTTCAGGCTTGGGCTATGGTAAAGACGAAAGGAAGCCACCACACACACACACACACACACGCACGCACGCACACACACACACACACACACACACACACACACACACACACACACACACACACACACACACACACACACACACACACACACACACACACACACACACACACACACACACACACACACACACACACACACACATATACACACACACACACACACATACATACATACATACACATACATACACATACATACACATACACACACACACACACACACACACACACACACACACACACACACACACACACACACACACACACACACACACACACACACACACACACACACACACATACATACATACATACATACATACATACATACATACATACATACATACATACATACATACATACATACATACATACATGTACAGTACCAGTCAAAAGTTTGGACACGCCTACTCATTCTAAGGTTTTTCTTTATTTTTTTAATTTTCTACAATGTAGAATAATAGTGAAGACATCAAAACTATGAAATAACACATATGGAATCATGTAGTAACCAAAAAAGTGTTAAACATATCAAAATATATTTCATATTTGAGATTATTCAAAGTAGCCACCCTTTGCCTTGATGACAGCTTTGCACACTCTTGGCATTCTCTCAAACAGCTTCAAGAGGTAGTCACCTGGAATGGTTTTCCAACAGTCTTGATGGAGTTCCCACACATGCTGAGCACGTGTTGGCTGCTTGTCCTTCACTCTGCGTTCCAACTCATACCAAACCATCTCAATTTGGTTGAGTTCGGGTGATTGTGGAGTCCAGGTCATCTGATGCAGCACTCCATCACTCTCCTTCTTGGTTGAATCAATAATGACAAACCTCCCGGCATTGACAACTTAGCTGGAAATCTACTAAGGATGGTGGCTGACTCTATCGCCACTCCCTTCCTGTCATATATTTAATTTTAGCCTTGAGAAATGTCTTTGTCCTCAGGCTTGGAGGGAAGCCAAAGTCATTCCACCACCCAAGAGCGGTAAACCTTTACTGATTCTATCTGCCATCTCTTAGCAAACTGTTAGATTTTTTTTTTTGACCAAATACAATGCTACTTTCAGCATGCTTATAGAGAAGGGCACTCAACATGTACTGAACTGACACAAATGACTGATGATTGGTTAGAAGAAATTGACAATAAGATTGTGGGAGATGTACTGTTAGATGTCAGTGCAGCCTTTGATATTGTTGACTACAACTTTTTGTTGGTGAAACGTATGTGTTATGGCTTTTCAACTTCTGCCATATCGTGGATTCAGAGCTATATATCTAATAGAACTCAAAGAGTTTTCTTTAATGGAAAATTTTCTAATGTCAAACATGTAGTCTGGTGTACCACAGGGCAGCTCTTTAGGCCCTCTCCTCTTTTCTACTTTTACCAATGACCTGCCACTGGTATTTAACAAAGCATGTGTCCATGTATGCTGATTCAATCATATACGCACCAGAAACCACAGCCAATGAAGTCACTGAAACCCTGAACAAAGAGTTGCGGTCTGTTTTGGAAAGGGTGGCCAGTAATAAACTGGTCCTGAACATCTCTAAAACTTAGAGCATTGTATTTCATACAAATCATTCCCTAAGTTCTAGACCTCAGCTGAATATGGTAATGAATGCTGTGGCTGTTAAAAGTTACCTTAGATTATAAACTGGCATGGTCAAAGACATAGATTCAAGGGTTGTAAAGATGGGAGAGGTCTGTCCGTAATAAAGAGATACTTTTCTGTTTTGACACCACACTCTACAAAACAAATCCTGCAGGCTCTAGTAAATATTATCTTGATTATTGTCCGGTCATATGGTCAAGTGCTGCAACGAAAGACCTAGTTAAGCTGCAGCCGGCCCAGAACAGAACCTTACATCTTGCTCTTCATTATAATCAGAGGGCTGATACAAAATACTATGCCAGTCTCTCTTGGCTAAGAGAGTAAAAACGGATTGCACCACTTGTTTTTACAAGAAATATCAATGCATTGTAAATTGCTTGCATAATCAACACAGCACTGACATGCACACTTACCCCACCAGACATGGCACCATCAGTCTCTTCACAGTCCCCAGGTCCATAACAAATTCAAGGAAATGTACAGTAGTACAAGTGACCTACTTGTTGTGTGTAGTTACTGACATGTGACCTACTTGTTGTGTGTAGGTACTGACATGTGACCTACTTGTTGTGTGTAGGTACTGACATGTGACCTACTTCTTGTGTGTAGGTACTGACATGTCTGTAAAACTGATATATGCGCACACACTACATGTTAATGGATGTAACTTGTAATATCTTTTTCATTATAGGTTTTGATGTGATTTATTATGTCTCCCTCTAATTTCCCCCTTTCAGTGTCTACTATGTCTACTCTCCTCTTCGTGTCTCTGCTGCCTCCTCTCTCTGCTCTGCTTTCCTCTGTGCATTCCTCTCCTCTCAGTGTCTGCTCTTGTTTACTCCGTTCAGTGTCTCCTCTCCTGTCTCCCCTTTCAGTGTCTACTTGGTGTCCTCTGTGTCCTCTCAATGTTGTCTCTTCTAACTGTATCCCCTCTCTGTCTCCTCCGTCTCTCCTCATGTTTCCTGTCTCTTCTAACTGTCTCCCCTCTCTGTCCCCTCCTCTCCTCGTATTTCCTGTCTCTTCTAACTGTCTCCCCTCTCTGTCTCCTCCGTCTCTCCTCGTGTTTCCTGTCTCTTCTAACTGTCTCCCCTCTCTGCCTCCTCCGTCTCTCCTCGTGTTTCCTGTCTCTTCTAACTGCCTCCCCTCTCTGTCTCCTCCGTCTCTCCTCCTGTTTCCTGTCTCTTCTAACTGTCTCCCCTCTCTGTCTCCTCCGTCTCTCCTCGTGTTTCCTGTCTCTTCTAACTGTCTCCCCTCTCTGTCTCCCCCGTCTCTCCTCATGTTTCCTGTCTCCCCTCTCTGTCTCCTCCGTCTCTCCTCGTGTTTCCTGTCTCTTCTAACTGTCTTCCCTCTCTGCCTCCTCCGTCTCCCCTCGTGTTTCCTGTCTCTTCTAACTGTCTCCCCTCTCTGCCTCCTCCGTCTCTCCTCGTGTTTCCTGTCTCTTCTAACTGCCTCCCCTCTCTGTCTCCTCCGTCTCTCCTCCTGTTTCCTGTCTCTTCTAACTGTCTCCCTCTCTGTCTCCTCCTCCTCCATCTCTCCTCGTGTTTCCTGTCTCTTCTAACTGTCTCCCCTCTCTGCTCTCCTCCGTCTCTCCTCGTGTTTCGTGTTTCCTGTCTCTTCTAACTGTCTTCCCTCTCTGCCTCCTCCGTCTCCCCTCGTGTTTCCTGTCTCTTCTAACTGTCTCCCCTCTCTGCCTCCTCCGTCTCTCCTCGTGTTTCCTGTCTCTTCTAACTGTCTCCCCTCTCTGCCTCCTCCATCTCTCCTCGTGTTTCCTGTCTCTTCTAACTGTCTCCCCTCTCTGTCTCCTCCGTCTCTCCTCGTGTTTCTTGTCTCTTCTAACTGTCTCCCCTCTGCCTCCTCCGTCTCCCCTCCTGTTTCCTGTCTCTTCTAACTGTCTCCCCTCTCTGTCTCCTCCATCTCTCCTTGTGTTTCCTGTCTCTTCTAACTGTCTCCCCTCACTGTCTCCTCCGTCTCCCCTCCTGTTTCCTGTCTCTTCTAACTGTCTCCCCTCTCTGTCTCCTCCGTCTCTCCTTGTGTTTCCTGTCTCTTCTAACTGTCTCCCCTCTCTGTCTCCTCCGTCTCTCCTCGTGTTCCCTGTCTCTTCTAACTGTCTCCCCTCTCTGTCTCCTCCATCTCTCCTCGTGTTTCCTGTCTCTTCTAACTGTCTCCCCTCTCTGTCTCCCCCGTCTGTCCTCGTGTTTCCTGTCTCTACTAATTGTCTCCCCTCTCTGTCTCCCCCATCTCTCCTCGTGTTTCTCGTCTCTACTAACTGTCTCCCCTCTCTGTCTCCTCCGTCTCTCCTCGTTTTTCCTGTCTCTTCTAACTGTCTCCCCTCTCTGTCTCCCCCGTCTCTCCTCATGTTTCCTGTCTCCCCTCTCTGTCTCCTCCGTCTTTCCTCGTGTTTCCTGTCTCTTCTAACTGTCTCCCCTCTGCCTCCTCCTCTCCTCGTGTTTCCTGTCTCTTCTAACTGTCTCCCCTCTCTGCCTCCTCCGTCTCTCCTCGTGTTTCCTGTCTCTTCTAACTGCCTCCCCTCTCTGTCTCCTCCGTCTCTCCTCCTGTTTCCTGTCTCTTCTAAATGTCTCCCCTCTCTGTCTCCTCCGTCTCTCCTCGTGTTTCCTGTCTCTTCTAACTGTCTCCCCTCTCTGTCTCCCCCGTCTGTCCTCGTGTTTCCTGTCTCTACTAATTGTCTCCCCTCTCTGTCTCCCCCATCTCTCCTCGTGTTTCTCGTCTCTACTAACTGTCTCCCCTCTCTGTCTCCCCCGTCTCTCCTCGTGTTTCTCGTCTCTACTAACTGTCTCCCCTCTCTGTCTCCTCCGTCTCTCCTAGTGTTTCCTGTCTCTTCTAACTGTCTCCCCTCTCTGTCTCCCCCGTCTCTCCTCATGTTTCCTGTCTACCCTCTCTGTCTCCTCCGTCTCTCCTCATGTTTCCTGTCTCTTCTAACTGTCTCCCCTCTCTGCCTCCTCCGTCTCTCCTCGTGTTTCCTGTCTCTTCTAACTGCCTCCCCTCTCTGTCTCCTCCGTCTCTCCTCCTGTTTCCTGTCTCTTCTAAATGTCTCCCCTCTCTGTCTCCTCCGTCTCTCCTCGTGTTTCCTGTCTCTTCTAACTGTCTCCCCTCTCTGTCTCCCCCGTCTGTCCTCGTGTTTCCTGTCTCTACTAATTGTCTCCCCTCTCTGTCTCCCCCATCTCTCCTCGTGTTTCTGTCTCTACTAACTGTCTCCCCTCTCTGTCTCCCCCGTCTCTCTCGTGTTTCTCGTCTCTACTAACTGTCTCCCCTCTCTGTCTCCTCCGTCTCTCCTAGTGTTTCCTGTCTCTTCTAACTGTCTCCCCTCTCTGTCTCCCCCGTCTCTCCTCATGTTTCCTGTCTACCCTCTCTGTCTCCTCCGTCTCTCCTCGTGTTTCCTGTCTCTTCTAGCTGTCTCCCCTCTCTGTCTCCTCCGTCTCTCCTCGTGTTTCCTGTCTCTACTAATTGTCTCCCCTCTCTGTCTCCCCCATCTCTCCTCGTGTTTCTCGTCTCTACTAACTGTCTCCCCTCTCTGTCTCCTCCGTCTCTCCTAGTGTTTCCTGTCTCTTCTAACTGTCTCCCCTCTCTGTCTCCCCCGTCTCTCCTCGTGTTTCCTGTCTCTTCTAACTGTCTCCCCTCTCTGCCTCCTCCGTCTCTCCTCGTGTTTCCTGTCTCTTCTAACTGTCTCCCCTCTCTGTCTCCTCCGTCTCTCCTCGTGTTTCCTGTCTCTTCTAACTGTCTCCCCTCTCTGCCTCCTCCGTCTCTCCTCATGTTTCCTGTCTCTTCTAACTGTCTCCCCTCTCTGTCTCCTCCGTCTCTCCTCGTGTTTCTCGTCTCTACTAACTGTCTCCCCTCTCTGTCTCCTCCGTTTCTCCTCGTGTTTCCTGTCTCTTCTAACTGTCTCCCCTCTCTGTCTCCCCCGTCTCTCCTCATGTTTCCTGTCTCCCCTCTCTGTCTCCTCCGTCTCTCCTCGTGTTTCCTGTCTCTTCTAGCTGTCTCCCCTCTCTGTCTCCTCCGTCTCTCCTCGTGTTCCCTGTCTCTTCTAAATGTCTCCCGCTCTGTCTCCTCCGTCTCTCCTCGTGTTTCCTGTCTCTTCTAACTGTCTCCCCTCTGCCTCCTCCTCTCCTCGTGTTTCCTGTCTCTTCTAACTGTCTCCCCTCTCTGCCTCCTCCATCTCTCCTCGTGTTTCCTGTCTCTTCTAACTGCCTCCCCTCTCTGTCTCCTCCGTCTCTCCTCATGTTTCCTGTCTCTTCTAACTGTCTCCCCTCTCTGTCTCCTCCGTCTCTCCTCGTGTTTCCTGTCTCTTCTAACTGTCTCCCTCTCTGTCTCCTCCGTCTCTCCTCGTGTTTCCTGTCTCTTCTAACTGTCTCCCCTCTCTGTCTCCTGCTTCTCTCCTCGTGTTCCCTGTCTCTTCTAAATGTCTCCCCTCTCTGTCTCCTCCGTCTCTCCTCGTGTTTCCTGTCTCTTCTAACTGTCTCCCTCTCTGCCTCCTCCTCTCCTCGTGTTTCCTGTCTCTTCTAACTTTCTCCCTCTCTGCCTCCTCCTCTCCTCGTGTTTCCTGTCTCTTCTAACTGTCTCCCCTCTCTGCCTCCTCCGTCTCTCCTCGTGTTTCCTGTCTCTTCTAACTGTCTCCCCTATCTGCCTCCTCCGTCTCTCCTCGTGTTTCCTGTCTCTTCTAACTGTCTCCCATCTCTGTCTCCTCCGTCTCTCCTCGTGTTTCCTGTCTCTTCTAACTGTCTCCCCTCTGCCTCCTCCTCTCCTTGTGTTTCCTGTCTCTTCTAACTGTCCCCCTCTCTGCCTCCTCCGTCTCTCCTCGTGTTTCCTGTCTCTTCTAACTGTCTCCCATCTCTGTCTCCTCCGTCTCTCCTCGTGTTTCCTGTCTCTTCTAACTGTCTCCCCTCTCTGCCTCCTCCTCTCCTCGTGTTTCCTGTCTCTTCTAACTGTCCCCCTCTCTGCCAGCTCCGTCTCTCCTCCTGTTTCCTGTCTCTTCTAACTGTCTCCCCTCTCTGCCTCCTCCGTCTCTCCTCGTGTTTCCTGTCTCTTCTAACTGTCTCCCCTCACTGTCTCCTCCGTCTCTCCTCGTGTGTCCTGTCTCTTCTACCTGCCTCCCCTCTGTCTCCTCCATCTCTCCTCATGTTTCCTGTCCCTTCTAACTGTATCCCCTCTCTGTCTCCTCCGCCTCTCCTCGTGTTTCCTGTCTCTTCTAACTGTCTCCCCTCTCTGTCTCCCCCGTCTCTCCTCATGTTTCCTGTCTCCCCTCTCTGTCTCCTCCGTCTCTCCTCGTGTTTCCTGTCTCTTCTAGCTGTCTCCCCTCTCTGTCTCCTCCGTCTCTCCTCGTGTTCCCTGTCTCTTCTAAATGTCTCCCGCTCTGTCTCCTCCGTCTCTCCTCGTGTTTCCTGTCTCTTCTAACTGTCTCCCCTCTGCCTCCTCCTCTCCTCGTGTTTCCTGTCTCTTCTAACTGTCTCCCCTCTGCCTCCTCCTCTCCTCGTGTTTCCTGTCTCTTCTAACTGTCTCCCCTCTCTGCCTCCTCCGTCTCTCCTCGTGTTTCCTGTCTCTTCTAACTGCCTCCCCTCTCTGTCTCCTCCGTCTCTCCTCATGTTTCCTGTCTCTTCTAACTGTCTCCCCTCTCTGTCTCCTCCGTCTCTCCTCGTGTTTCCTGTCTCTTCTAACTGTCTCCCCTCTCTGTCTCCTCCGTCTCTCCTCGTGTTTCCTGTCTCTTCTAACTGTCTCCCCTCTCTGTCTCCTGCTTCTCTCCTCGTGTTCCCTGTCTCTTCTAAATGTCTCCCCTCTCTGTCTCCTCCGTCTCTCCTCGTGTTTCCTGTCTCTTCTAACTGTCTCCCCTCTCTGCCTCCTCCTCTCCTCGTGTTTCCTGTCTCTTCTAACTTTCTCCCCTCTCTGCCTCCTCCTCTCCTCGTGTTTCCTGTCTCTTCTAACTGTCTCCCCTCTCTGCCTCCTCCGTCTCTCCTCGTGTTTCCTGTCTCTTCTAACTGTCTCCCCTATCTGCCTCCTCCGTCTCTCCTCGTGTTTCCTGTCTCTTCTAACTGTCTCCCATCTCTGTCTCCTCCGTCTCTCCTCGTGTTTCCTGTCTCTTCTAACTGTCTCCCCTCTCTGCCTCCTCCTCTCCTCGTGTTTCCTGTCTCTTCTAACTGTCCCCCTCTCTGCCAGCTCCGTCTCTCCTCCTGTTTCCTGTCTCTTCTAACTGTCTCCCTCTCTGCCTCCTCCGTCTCTCCTCGTGTTTCCTGTCTCTTCTAACTGTCTCCCCTCACTGTCTCCTCCGTCTCTCCTCGTGTGTCCTGTCTCTTCTACCTGCCTCCCCTCTGTCTCCTCCATCTCTCCTCATGTTTCCTGTCCCTTCTAACTGTATCCCCTCTCTGTCTCCTCCGCCTCTCCTCGTGTTTCCTGTCTCTTCTAACTGTCTCCCCTCTCTGTCTCCTCCGTCTCTCCTCGTGTTTCCTGTCCCTTCTAACTGTCTCCCCTCTCTGTCTCCCCCATCTCTCCTCGTGTTTCCTGTCTCTTCTAACTGTCTCCCCTCTCTGTCTCCTCCGCCTCTCCTCATGTTTCCTGTCTCTTCTAACTTTCTCCCCTCTCTGTCTCCTCCACCTCTCCTTGTGTTTCCTGTCTCTTCTACCTGTCTCCCCTCTCTGTCACCTCCGTCTCTCCTCGTGTTTCCTGTCTCTTCTAACTGTCTCCCCTCTCTGTCTCCTCCGCCTCTCCTCGTGTTTCCTGTCTCTTCTAACTGTTTCCCCTCTCTGTCTCCTCCGCCTCTCCTCGTGTTTCCTGTCTCTTCTAACTTTCTCCCCTCTCTGTCTCCTCCGTCTCTCCTCGTGTTTCCTGTCTCTTCTAACTGTCTCCCCTCTCTGTCTCCTCCGTCTCTCCTCGTGTTTCCTGTCTCTTCTAACTGTATCCCCTCTCTGTCTCCTCCGCCTCTCCTCGTGTTTCCTGTCTCTTCTAACTGTTTCCCCTCTCTGCCTCCTCCGCCTCTCCTCGTGTTTCCTGTCTCTTCTAACTTTCTCCCCTCTCTGTCTCCTCCGTCTCTCCTCGTGTTTCCTGTCTCTTCTAACTGTCTCCCCTCTCTGTCTCCTCCGTCTCTCCTCGTGTGTCCTGTCTCTTCTACCTGCCTCCCCTCTGTCTCCTCCATCTCTCCTCATGTTTCCTGTCCCTTCTAACTGTATCCCCTCTCTGTCTCCTCCGCCTCTCCTCGTGTTTCCTGTCTCTTCTAACTGTCTCCCCTCTCTGTCTCCTCCGTCTCTCCTCGTGTTTCCTGTCCCTTCTAACTGTCTCCCCTCTCTGTCTCCCCCATCTCTCCTCGTGTTTCCTGTCTCTTCTAACTGTCTCCCCTCTCTGTCTCCTCCGCCTCTCCTCATGTTTCCTGTCTCTTCTAACTTTCTCCCCTCTCTGTCTCCTCCACCTCTCCTCGTGTTTCCTGTCTCTTCTACCTGTCTCCCCTCTCTGTCACCTCCGTCTCTCCTCGTGTTTCCTGTCTCTTCTAACTGTCTCCCCTCTCTGTCTCCTCCGCCTCTCCTCGTGTTTCCTGTCTCTTCTAACTGTTTCCCCTCTCTGTCTCCTCCGCCTCTCCTCGTGTTTCCTGTCTCTTCTAACTTTCTCCCCTCTCTGTCTCCTCCGTCTCTCCTCGTGTTTCCTGTCTCTTCTAACTGTCTCCCCTCTCTGTCTCCTCCGTCTCTCCTCGTGTTTCCTGTCTCTTCTAACTGTATCCCCTCTCTGTCTCCTCCGCCTCTCCTCGTGTTTCCTGTCTCTTCTAACTGTTTCCCCTCTCTGCCTCCTCCGCCTCTCCTCGTGTTTCCTGTCTCTTCTAACTTTCTCCCCCCTCTCTGTCTCCTCCGTCTCTCTCCTCGTGTTTCCTGTCTCTTCTAACTGTCTCCCCTCTCTGTCTCCTCCGCCTCTCCTCGTGTTTCCTGTCTCTTCTAACTGTCTCCCCTCTCTGTCTCCTCCGTCTCTCCTCGTGTTTCCTGTCTCTTCTAACTGTCTCCCCTCTCTGTCTCCCCCATCTCTCCTCGTGTTTCCTGTCTCTTCTAACTGTCTCCCCTCTCTGTCTCCTCCGCCTCTCCTCATGTTTCCTGTCTCTTCTAACTTTCTCCCCTCTCTGTCTCCTCCGCCTCTCCTCGTGTTTCCTGTCTCTTCTAACTGTTTCCCCTCTCTGTCTCCTCCGCCTCTCCTCGTGTTTCCTGTCTCTTCTAACTTTCTCCCCTCTCTGTCTCCTCCGTCTCTCCTCGTGTTTCCTGTCTCTTCTAACTGTCTCCCCTCTCTGTCTCCTCCGCCTCTCCTCATGTTTCCTGTCTCTTATAACTGTCTCCCCTCTCTCCTCGTGTTTCCTGTCTCTTCTAACTGTCTCCTCTCTCTGTCTCCTCCGTCTCTCCTCATGTTTCCTGTCTCTTCCAACTGTTTTCCCCCCTCTCTGCCTCCTCCGCCTCTCCTCGTGTTTCCTGTCTCTTCTTACTGTCTCCCCTCTCTGTCTCCTCCGTCTCTCCTCGTGTTTCCTGTCTCTTCTAACTGTCTCCCCTCTCTGTCTCCTCCATCTCTCCTCATGTTTCCTGTCTCTTCTAACTGTTCCCCCTCTCCTCTCTCCCCTCTCATTGTCCCCTTTCAGTTTCTACTTGGTGTTCACTCAATGTTTCCTGTCTCCCCTCTCTGTCTCCTCCGTCTCTCCTCGTGTGTGTGTGTGTGTTATGGATCCACATTAGCTGCTGCCAAGGCAAAATTAAGGCAGTTTTTGCCATTTTAAAAACATTACAATGCATTCACAGATTTCAAAACACACTGTGTACCCTCAAGCTCTCCATCCCTACCACTTATATCTATATTATATCTATGTGTACTTGTTTGTATAATGCGTATGTTATTGTGTATGCATGTGTCTGTGTGTCTGTCTTTGCTGCTTCACAGTCCCCACTGTTCCATAAGGTATATTTCTATCTGGTTTTTACGTCTGATTACATTGCTCAAATAACATTTTATTGGTCCCATACAAATGGTTAGCAGATGTTAAAAGCCTATAGGACGGTAGGAACAAAATGGGTCATGGTTGGATTTGCCGAAGGGAGGGCCTTGTATACATCGCGGAAGTTAGAGTAGCAGTGATCCAGCGTATTGCCCGCACGAGTGCTACAATCAATATGTTTATAGAATTTAGGTAGCCTTCTCATATTTCCTTTGCTAAAATCCCCAGCTACAATAAATGCAGCCTCAGGATATATGGTTTGCATAGAATCCAGTGAAGTTCCTTGGGGGCGATCGTGGTATCTGCTTGAGAGGGGGATATACACGGCTGTGACAATAACCGAAGAGAATTCTTTGGAGATATGGTCGGCATTTGATTGTAAGGAATTCTAGGTCGGGTGAGCAGAAGGAGTTGATTTCCAGTATGTTATGATTACACCATGAGTCATTAATCATGAAGCATACACCCCCGCCCTTCTTCTTCCCAGAGATGTTTATTTATGTTGGCGCGATGCGACGTATGAAGAATCCCGGTGGCTGTACCGACTAGGACAACATATCCAGAGAGCCATGTTTCCGTAAAACACAGAATGTTAGTCTCTGGAAAGCAACCCTTGCCCAAATTTCGTCTACCTTGTTGTCTAGGGACTGGACATTGGCGAGTAATATACTCAGAAGTGGTGGGTGGTGTGCAAGCCTTCGAAGTCTGACGAGGAGGCCGCTCCGTCTATCGCTTATGCAGCGACATTGTTTTGGGTTGGTGTCTGGGATTAGATCCAATGTCCTGGGTGGAGGTCCGAACAAAGGATCCACTTCGGGGAAGTCATATTCCTGGCATATTCCTGGTCGTAATGTTGGTAAGTTGACGTCGCTCTAAGATCAAATCAAATCAAATCAAATTTATTTATATAGCCCTTCGTACATCAGCTGATATCTCAAAGTGCTGTACAGAAACCCAGCATAAAACCCCAAACAGCAAACAATGCAGGTGTAAAAGCACGGTGGCTAGGAAAAACTCCCTAGAAAGGCCAAAACCTAGGAAGAAACCTAGAGAGGAACCGGGCTATGTGGGGTGGCCAGTCCTCTTCTGGCTGTGCCGGGTAGAGATTATAACAGAACATGACCAAGATGTTCAAATGTTCATAAATGACCAGCATGGTCAAATAATAATAAGGCAGAACAGTTGAAACTGGAGCAGCAGCACAGTCAGGTGGACTGGGGACAGCAAGGAGCCATCATGTCAGGTAGTCCTGGGGCACGGTCCTAGGGCTCAGGTCCTCCGAGAGAGAGAAAGAAAGAGAGAATTAGAGAGAGCATATGTGGGGTGGCCAGTCCTCTTCTGGCTGTGCCGGGTGGAGATTATAACAGAACGTGGCCAAGATGTTCAAATGTTCATAAATGACCAGCATGGTTGAATAATAGTAAGGCAGAACAGTTGAAACTGGAGCAGGAGCATGGCCAGGTGGAATGGGGACAGCAAGGAGTCCTCATGTCAGGTAGTCCTGGGACATGGTCCTAGGGCCCAGGCCAGTTGAAACTGGAGCAGCAGCATGGCCAGATGGACTGGGGACAGCAAGGAGTCATCATGTCAGGTAGTCCTGGGGCATTGTCCTAGGGCTCAGGTCCTCCGAGAGAGAGAAAGAAAGAGAGAAGGAGAGAATTAGAGAACGCACACTTAGATTCACACAGGACACCTGAATAGGACAGGAGAAGTACTCCAGATAAACAAACTGACCCTAGCCCCCCGACACATAAACTACTGCAGCATAAATACTGGAGGCTGAGACAGGAGGGGTCAGGAGACACTGTGGCCCCATCCGAGGACACCCCCGGACAGGGCCAAACAGGAAGGATATAACCCCACCCACTTTGCCAAAGCACAGCCCCCACACCACTAGAGGGAAATCTTCAACCACCAACTTACCATCCTGAGACAAGGCCGAGTATAGCCCACAAAGATCCAATAGTTCTTCCCGGCTGTATGTAATAACACTTAAGATTTTCTGGGCCATCTTGATAATAACTGCTTGCATCAGTTTCTGGATGTGGAATAGAGTTCCATGTAGTCATGGCTCTATGTAGTACTGTGGAATAGAGTTCCATGCAGTCATGGCTCTATGTAGTACTGTGGAATAGAGTTCCGTGTAGTCATGGCTCTATGTAGTACTGTGGAATAGAGTTCCATGTAGTCATGGCTCTATGTAGTACTGTGGAATAGAGTTCCGTGTAGTCATGGCTCTATGTAGTACTGTGGAATAGAGTTCCATGTAGTCATGGCTCTATGTAGTACTGTGGAATAGAGTTCCGTGTAGTCATGTCTCTATGTAGTACTGTGGAATAGAGTTCCGTGTAGTCATGGCTCTATGTAGTACTGTGGAATAGAGTTCCGTGTAGTCATGGCTATATGTAGTACTGTGGAATAGAGTTCCGTGTAGTCATGGCTCTATGTAGTACTGTGGAATAGAGTTCCGTGTAGTCATGTCTCTATGTAGTACTGTGGAATAGAGTTCCGTGTAGTCATGGCTCTATGTAGTACTGTGGAATAGAGTTCCGTGCAGTCATGGCTCTATGTAGTACTGTGGAATAGAGTTCCATGCAGTCATGGCTCTATGTAGTGCTGTGGAATAGAGTTCCATGCAGTCATGGCTCTATGTAGTACTGTGGAATAGAGTTCCATGTAGTCATGGCTCTATGTAGTACTGTGGAATAGAGTTCCGTGTAGTCATGGCTATATGTAGTACTGTGGAATAGAGTTCCATGTAGTCATGGCTCTATGTAGTACTGTGGAATAGAGTTCCATGTAGTCATGGCTCTATGTAGTACTGTGGAATAGAGTTCCATGTAGTCATGTCTCTATGTAGTACTGTGGAATAGAGTTCCATGTAGTCATGGCTCTATGTAGTACTGTGGAATAGAGTTCCATGTAGTCATGTCTCTATGTAGTACTGTGGAATAGAGTTCCATGTAGTCATGGCTCTATGTAGTACTGAGGAATAGAGTTCCATGTAGTCATGGCTCTATGTAGTACTGTGGAATAGAGTTCCATGTAGTCATGGCTCTATGTAGTACTGTGGAATTGAGTTCCATGTAGTCATGGCTCTATGTAGTACTGTGGAATAGAGTTCCATGTACTCATGGCTCTATGTAGTACTGTGGAATAGAGTTCCATGTAGTCATGGCTCTATGCAGTACTGTGGAATAGAGTTCCATGTAGTCATGGCTCTATGTAGTACTGTGGAATAGAGTTTCGTGTAGTCATGGCTCTATGTAGTACTGTGGAATAGAGTTCCGTGTAGTCATGGCTCTATGTAGTACTGTGGAATAGAGTTCCGTGTAGTCATGGCTCTATGTAGTACTGTGGAATAGAGTTCCGTGTAGTCATGTCTCTATGTAGTACTGTGGAATAGAGTTCTGTGTAGTCATGGCTCTATGTAGTACTGTGGAATAGAGTTCTGTGTAGTCATGGCTATATGTAGTACTGTGGAATAGAGTTCCGTGTAGTCATGGCTCTATGTAGTACTGTGGAATAGAGTTCCATGCAGTCATGGCTCTATGTAGTACTGTGGAATAGAGTTCCGTGTAGTCATGGCTCTATGTAGTACTGTGGAATAGAGTTCCATGTAGTCATGGCTCTATGTAGTACTGTGGAATAGAGTTCCATGTAGTCATGGCTCAATGTAGTACTGTGGAATAGAGTTCCATGTAGTCATGGCTCTATGTAGTACTGTGGAATAGAGTTCCATGTAGTCATGGCTCTATGTAGTACTGTGGAATAGAGTTCCATGTAGTCATGTCTCTATGTAGTACTGTGGAATAGAGTTCCATGTAGTCATGGCTCTATGTAGTACTGTGGAATAGAGTTCCGTGTAGTCATGGCTCTATGTAGTACTGTGGAATAGAGTTCCGTGTAGTCATGGCTCTATGTAGTACTGTGGAATAGAGTTCTATGTAGTCATGGCTCTATGTAGTACTGTGGAATAGAGTTCCGTGTAGTCATGGCTCTATGTAGTACTGTGGAATAGAGTTCCGTGTAGTCATGGCTCTATGTAGTAGTAGACTGTGGTAGTCATAGTACTGTGGAAGTTCGTGTAGTCATGGCTCTATGTAGTACTGTGGAATAGAGTTCCGTGTAGTCATGGCTCTATGTAGTACTGTGGAATAGAGTTCATGTAGTCATGGCTCTATGTAGTACTGTGGAATAGAGTTCCATGTAGTCATGGCTCTATGTAGTACTGTGGAATAGAGTTCCATGTAGTCATGGCTCAATGTAGTACTGTGGAATAGAGTTCTGTGTAGTCATGGCTCTATGTAGTACTGTGGAATAGAGTTCCGTGTAGTCATGGCTATATGTAGTACTGTGGAATAGAGTTCCGTGTAGTCATGGCTCTATGTAGTACTGTGGAATAGAGTTCCATGCAGTCATGGCTCTATGTAGTACTGTGGAATAGAGTTCCATGTAGTCATGGCTCTATGTAGTACTGTGGAATAGAGTTCCATGTAGTCATGGCTCTATGTAGTACTGTGGAATAGAGTTCCATGTAGTCATGGCTCAATGTAGTACTGTGGAATAGAGTTCCATGTAGTCATGGCTCTATGTAGTACTGTGGAATAGAGTTCCATGTAGTCATGGCTCTATGTAGTACTGTGGAATAGAGTTCCATGTAGTCATGTCTCTATGTAGTACTGTGGAATAGAGTTCCATGTAGTCATGGCTCTATGTAGTACTGTGGAATAGAGTTCCGTGTAGTCATGTCTCTATGTAGTACTGTGGAATAGAGAGTAGTCATGGCTCTATGTAGTACTGTGGAATAGAGTTCCATGTAGTCATGGCTCTATGTAGTACTGTGGAATAGAGTTCCATGTAGTCATGGCTCTATGTAGTACTGTGGAATAGAGTTCCATGCAGTCATGGCTCTATGTAGTACTGTGGAATAGAGTTCTGTAGTCATGGCTCTATGTAGTACTGTGGAATAGAGTTCCATGTAGTCATGGCTCTATGTAGTACTGTGGAATAGAGTTCCATGTAGTCATGGCTCTATGTAGTACTGTGGAATAGAGTTCCATGTAGTCAGTCATGGTGGAATAGAGTTCCATGTAGTATGGCTCTGTAGTACTGTGGAATAGAGTTCCATGTGTAGTCATGTCTCTATGTAGTACTGTGGAATAGAGTTCCATGTAGTCATGGCTCTATGTAGTACTGTGGAATAGAGTTCCATGTAGTCATGGCTCTATGTAGTACTGTGGAATAGAGAGTTCATGGCTCTATGTGTACTGTGGAATAGAGTTCATGGTCATGGCTCTATGTAGTACTGTGGAATAGAGTTCCATGTAGTCATGGCTCTATGTAGTACTGTGGAATAGAGTTCCATGTAGTCATGGCTCTATGTAGTACTGTGGAATAGAGTTCCATGTAGTCATGGCTCTATGTAGTACTGTGGAATAGAGTTCCATGTAGTCATGGCTCTATGTAGTACTGTGGAATAGAGTTTCGTGTAGTCATGGCTCTATGTAGTACTGTGGAATAGAGTTCCGTGTAGTCATGGCTCTATGTAGTACTGTGGAATAGAGTTCCGTGTAGTCATGGCTCTAGTACTGTGGAATAGAGTTCCGTGTAGTCATGGCTCTATGTAGTACTGTGGAATAGAGTTCTGTGTAGTCATGGCTCTATGTAGTACTGTGGAATAGAGTTCCATGTAGTCATGGCTCTATGTAGTACTGTGGAATAGAGTTCCATGTAGTCATGGCTCTATGTAGTACTGTGGAATAGTCATGGCTCTATGTAGTACTGTGGAATAGAGTTCCGTGTAGTCATGGCTCTATGTAGTACTGTGGAATAGAGTTCCATGTAGTCATGGCTCTATGTAGTCTGTGGAATAGAGTTCCATGTAGTCATGGCTCTATGGTACTGTGGAATAGAGTTCCATGTAGTCATGGCTCTATGTAGTACTGTGGAATAGAGTTCCATGTAGTCATGGCTCTATGTAGTACTGTGGAATAGAGTTCCATGTAGTCATGGCTCTATGTAGTACTGTGGAATAGAGTTCCATGTAGTCATGGCTCTATGTAGTACTGTGGAATAGAGTTCCGTGTAGTCATGGCTCTATGTAGTACTGTGGAATAGAGTTCCGTGTAGTCATGGCTCTATGTAGTACTGTGGAATAGAGTTCCGTGTAGTCATGGCTCTATGTAGTACTGTGGAATAGAGAGTTCCTCTATGTAGTCATGGCTCTATGTAGTACTGTGGAATAGAGTTCCATGTAGTCATGGCTCTATGTAGTACTGTGGAATAGAGTTCCATGTAGTCATGGCTCTATGTAGTACTGTGGAGTGTAGTCATGGCTCTATGTAGTACTGTGGAATAGAGTTCCATGTAGTCATGGCTCTATGTAGTACTGTGGAATAGAGTTCCATGTAGTCATGGCTCTATGTAGTACTGTGGAATAGAGTTCCATGTAGTCATGGCTCTATGTAGTACTGTGGAATAGAGTTCCATGTAGTCATGGCTCTATGTAGTACTGTGGAATAGAGTTCTGTGTAGTCATGGCTCTATGTAGTACTGTGGAATAGAGTTCCGTGTAGTCATGGCTCTATGTAGTACTGTGGAATAGAGTTCCGTGTAGTCATGGCTCTATGTAGTACTGTGGAATAGAGTTCCGTGTAGTCATGGCTCTATGTAGTACTGTGGGGAGTTCCTGTGTAGTCATGGCTCTAGTCATGAGTTCCTCATGGCTATATGTAGTACTGTGGAATAGAGTAGTCATGGCTCTATGTAGTACTGTGGAATAGAGTTCCGTGTAGTCATGGCTCTATGTAGTACTGTGGAATAGAGTTCCATGTAGTCATGGCTCTCAATGTAGTACTGTGGAATAGAGTTCTGTGTAGTCATGGCTCTATGTAGTACTGTGGAATAGAGTTCCATGTAGTCATGGGTAGTACTGTGGAATAGAGTTCATGTAGTCATGGTATGTAGTACTGTGGAATAGAGTTCCATGTAGTCATGGCTCTATGTAGTACTGTGGAATAGAGTTCCATGTAGTCATGGCTCTATGTAGTACTGTGGAATAGAGTTCCATGTAGTCATGTCTCTATGTAGTACTGTGGAATAGAGTTCCATGTAGTCATGGCTCTATGTAGTACTGTGGAATAGAGTTCCGTGTAGTCATGGCTCTATGTAGTACTGTGGAATAGAGTTCTGTGTAGTCATGGCTCTATGTAGTACTGTGGAATAGAGTTCCGTGTAGTCATGGCTCTATGTAGTACTGTGGAATAGAGTTCCGTGTAGTCATGGCTCTATGTAGTACTGTGGAATAGAGTTCCGTGTAGTCATGGCTATATGTAGTACTTTCCACATCCCATAGTCTGTTTCTGGACTTGTGGACTGTGAATAGACCCCTGGTGGCATGTATTGTGGGGTATGCATGGGTGTCTGAGCTGTGTGCCAGTAGTTCAGACAGCTTGTGCATTCAACATGTCAATACCTCTCACAAATACAAGTAGTGATGAAATCAATCTCTACTCCACTTTGAGCCTGTGTACATCCTAGGGCCAGCCATGCTGCCCTATTCTGAGTATTTTGCAATTTTCCTAGGTCCCTTTTTGTGGCACCTGACCACAGGACTGAACCTCTCCTGTCTCCTCTCCTCTCTGTGTCTGCTCTCCTCTGTCTTGTCTCTTCACTGTGTCTCATCTCAGTAGTTCATTTGGTCTACGGTCCTGAAGGAACAAGAGTAGGAACCATGTTGTATTGTTGGGACATGGCCCTATCACCACAGAGGGTGTGTCTATTTTAGCGCAGTAGTAGCTTGGACATTCAGGGAGTTGGATCTCAGAGTGAATTTGATCAAACTGAAGGCAGAGGTTCAAAGACCACAACGCCTTTGGCTTAAAACCAACTACAGCTAGTACCACTGTGTATTTGGCAATGATTTATCCATGCATCTGTGGACACAGAATTGAGATGTCTTTGTATTTTTTTTATTGAACCTTTATTTAACTAGGCAAGTCAGTTAAGAACAAATTATTATTTACAATGACTGCCCTATCACAGCCTGGAATTGAACCAAGGTCTGTAGTGATGCCTCTAGCACTGAGATGCAGTGTCTTAACCCATTGCACCACTCGGGAGCCACTGAATAGACCGGATCTGTTGACTATGTGCAACACACATATATACACAGGTTCTGACCTCACTGTAAGTTATGCATGAACACTGGCGCCAAGGAAACAGCAAAATAATTAATTATAAAAGTATTTCTGTTAATTGTTAGTTAGTAATTAATGAGCTAACCTTTGGAGGGATATTATTCATGTTGCGTTTGCATATATGAATATTCACACACTAATGATCTCCCTTGAGGAAACACGTCTCTGTCCACACACACACACACACACTTTCTCTACCGTCATCTTTCTGTCTGATAGTGGGCAGCTCTAAGCCGATAATAGTGGTGTGTGTGTGTATTTACAGGGTTATCATGCTCCCATTATATATCACTAAGTACCTGAGAGCTTTTTCCTGCAATCTAGAGCCTTAGAATTAGTCCTAATTCTATGTGGTATGTATGTATGTATGTATGTATCTTTCTGCATAGGGTATTAGCGTAACTCTTTACCTGTTCAATTGTCATTTTAATGACGGTGTCATTCTGACTGTTGTAAATCACACATCTCAATATACTGCACATACATGCCTAGGATATTACATCCGCATTACAACCCATGGGATCATACCACACATCAATACAGGCCCATATCATGGCATCATAATTAATATACTGTTCATATATTATCATAAAGTGACAGATTACATTTCATCTAAGTATTCCTCTTAAACTGTCTGTGTCCTCGACTGGTGTTTTTTTTTTTTAAAGAAACAAATTCTCTCTCCTCATATCTGCGTAAAAGATTGAAAGGAATGTGAGTCATCTAGTAATTGCTTGCTTTTCTAAATTATAGTAACTTTGCCAACCAATGGTTAGACAAGCTAACTTGATTGATTACCTATATAGCTGGCTAACTCAAGCCAACGTCATAGAATTACTAAGGGTCTGATATTACAGAGAAACAAGAAAAAGTTGCATTTATTCATCAAGGAGTCAATAGGCTACATACGTATCTTAATCAAATTAATTTACAAACATACCTCCTGCCAGTCCTGCCCATCACCGGCAGCTAAAATCAAATGCTGATCAATACCTCATCAACTGGGAGGGGTACGGCCCAGAGAAGCTGGGTTCCTACGTTGGACATCCTGGATGCTTCACTGACCAGGTCACCGTCGGTTCCCTGACCGTCCTGCAACATGTCCCCAAGGCCGGTGTTGTCCCGCTGCTGGCGCAGCACGTTGAGGGGTACTGTCACGGACCCCCCCCCCTCGGGTACTGTCACGGACCCCCTCCCCCCTCGGGTACTGTCACGGACCCCCTCCCCCTCGGGTACTGTCACGGACCCCCCCCCTCGGGTACTATCACGGACCCCCTCCCCCGAGTACTATCACAGACTCCCCCACCCCGGGTACTGTCACCGACCCCCCCTCGGGTACTGTCACAGACCCCCCCTCGGGTACTGTCACAGACCCCCCCTCGGGTACTGTCACGGACCCCCCGGGTACTGTCACGGACCCCCTCCCCCTCGGGTACTGTCACGGACCCCCTCCCCCTCGGGTACTATCATGGACCCCCTCCCCCGAGTACTATCACAGACTCCCCCCACCCCGGGTACTGTCACTGACCCCCCCCGGGTACTGTCACAGACCCCCTGCCCCCTCGGGTACTGTCACGGACCCCCGGTACTGTCACAGATGTCACAGGGATGTTCCCCAATGCTAGAAGGAGTGAAAAAGTTTGGGAACCCTTGCTTTAGAGTCAAAGAAAAAGGGAAGTGTTTCCTGACAATAAAGAAATAGCTTCTCTTAGGTGAACTGAGCGCTGTGTTCAGCTTCATGAAACCAAATACAGATAACATAATATATTTATCATACAGATTAGATAAGGTACGCTAATCAATATCATTGATCAGAACAGACAAGTCCCACTGAACCAGTCATTAACACACACACACACACACCTATACTGATATTTCAGATCAAAAGTACTGGTAGCTAGTACTTAAGATGTTATATTGTTGTTTGGTGTGACTACAATAAGGATGATTGAATCTCACTGTTAGTGGCAAATATCTGTTCATGAGCCGTCTGGCCGTTGCCGAGAAACACATACTGAATTTTTAACAGGGTCCTCAGCATTAAAATACAATTTCTTGGCCAGACCTAGCTCAATATTTAGGCATCGGATAAGAACGAGACTAGTCCATACTGTGACCATTAGACTTGACATGTTTCAGACTGAATAGGTTTGTAGTGGCAACAGTTTTGATTAAATGTATAATTTATTTCTCTATCATGCTCATTTCTGTACATTAAGAACCAACAATGTAAAATTTCTGACAATGCTAAAATATTTTTTAGCTGAAGCTCAGAGTTCTGACACCGGGTCGGTTGCTCGGCAACACAGCTGCTTGCACTATACAGGCAGGGTAGCCTAGTGGTTAGAGTGTTGGACTAGTAACCAGAAGGTTGCAAGTTCAAACCCCCAAGCTGACAAGGTACAAATCTGTTGTTCTGCCCCTGAACAGGCAGTTAACCCACTGTTCCTAGGCTGTCTTTGAAAATAAGAATTTGTTCTTAACTGACTTGCCTAGTTAAATAAAGATAAAAATGCTGCCAGTCAAGAGTATGGAACATACCTATGCTACTGTGTATATATAGCTGTCTATATGGTGGTATTCAAATTGAGGATAACACCCTAATTTTGCCCCCCCCTGAGGTTAACTCCCTAATTATAATTTTTTTAAATCCCCATTAAAATCACATCAGTTTAATCTAGATATATATTTTTTTACATTCGATGAGTCTAAAACCACCACATACGCCTGTTTCGCACTTCCCCTGCAGTGAAAGCTGACAGAGCTAGAGCGGTGTTTGTCAGACCCAGAGACATCTCAACAATTGGTCATCTCACAAAATTGGCTGTTGCGTCCGATCGGTTTGGCCTACACACTATGACTCCTCTGTGGAAGGGTGAGAGTCTCACAAACACCTACATATCAGTTGTTTTGCTTTAGGATGCCCACAGGCTTCACTGAAGGTATCCCGGTACCAGTTTAAAAAATGAATGGAAATACATAGACTGACGAAAATAAGGGGTTATATACATAAAAAAGGATATACATCATTTTTTCAGCATCTTTCTTATCTCTCAGATAGACACTTCAGAACAAACTTATTTTGGATTGTTTTTGGGGGGACTATCTGTTATTCTATGCGTTTGTACAGGCTAAGGCAAAATAAAACATTTCATCAAATCATTTTTGTATGTATCTTTCATATACTTCAAGGGTTTCATAAAATTCCATATCAAATATCTTAGTACCCCCCCTGGATTAGCTAGGTAGCTAGCTAGTCCAGCAGTTAGCATCTGCAGCTAGCAAACACCAGTCAGTTGAAATCTAGCAAACAGGCAAAGGAAGGTAGCTCGTCAATAAATGTGGTTTTGTTTCAATTAGATAGGTATCTAACTTGCTAGCTAGCTAACATAAAGTTATACCAGTCAGATGAGAGCTAACATTGGATAGGTAGCTAACCAACAAGCAAGGAAAGCTAGCTATATTTTGCCAAATAAGCTTTTTCATATAAAGGCTGTATTCATAATGTGTAAATTGCTGACATAGACTTCTTGCGTGTAATCAGAGCACAAACAAACATGCACAAATAAGCGTCCTTGGATGCTATGATAGCCAGCTAACGTTAGGTAGGTAATGTTAGACAACGTAAGACTGTAACATTAGCTGACGCGTATGACCAGTTCATGCACCAAAATATATTGTACTTTCTTACACAAAACATAGCTAGCTATCGTTAGTTATGTTAAGTTTAAAACCCTCCAAACTTTGGGAAACTGACAAGCTGCCCACATTTATTTGCATTGCTAGCTACAATCAATGAGATGCATTGCTCACATTTAATACCAAACTAGCTAGTTAGGTGGCCAATAGTACCCCAACAAGACTGTACCACAACTCAATGTTTAATATATTATAGCTACATTCTTCCACAAGACATACAGTAGCTGGCTAAATAGGTTCAAAGCAGGATCAAAGCCAATGCCAAATTTTGGGAAACTGTCACACTGCTCGCTAGCTACCTTACAATGCATGCAATGGGCATTGCAAAATGGTCGGCTACTCCATAGACAAAGCTACGGTAAGACAAGGTACCCAGATTTCAGACAGGACAAACAATACATTTCCTCGACTAAGAACAATCAAGACTACAACACAAAACCATAGTCGAGAAAACAAATTGCTTTGTTAAGAAACAGTAACCTAGTTATGAACTATGTCAACGGCCGACTCAAATCGGTCTTATGTAGCAAAATTAGAAATTGCGTGTTTTACATTGGATAAAAGTAAAGAGTTAAAGTACAGTTAAAAAATTGTATATCACATTACAGTAGAGGAACAATAGGAAATCAATTTTGCTTTGAAAGTTGATTAACTTGTAACCTCACTTTTGAGAAAATGGTCTCAAAATTGAGTTTGGTGCTGTTTTTGGAGAGCTACTACTACTACTACTATTACTATTGGAGAGCTCTTCTTTGTCTACACCCATTCAGCAGCGTTCACACCCTTTCAAGCTTAACCCCACCCAGCTCTTTAAGGGTTGATCTCAGTGTTCTGTACTAACAACAAAAGTCAAGCACCCATGCTAACTTGCTAGCTACTTGCAGACACAAATGACAGAACAGTTCACTGAACATTACTTGCCCTAGCAACGTTGGTTAGGCTGTTATGTTATCCAGAGCGTTGGTGACTGCAACTGTGCTGTCAGATTGTTTGTTTGTAAATTCCAAACTTGGCACTCTCGGCACGTTCAGAGTGCACACCAGACGCTCTGGCCGATGAGTAGGGTTGATTCGAATGTTCAGACCTCACAATGGCAGTCAAGCATCCAACCTAACTGGCTAACATTGGCTAGCCACTAATTATCATAACGCAACGGACATACATATTCCTAGAAAATATTCCTATTCATGAAAACCACAAGTGAAATATATTGAGACACAGCTTAGCCTTTTGTTAATCACCCTGTCATCTCAGATTTTCAAAATATGCTTTACAGCCAAAGCTAGACAAGCATTTGTGTAAGTTTATCGATAGCCTAGCATAGCATTGTCCAGCTAGCAGCAGGTAACTTGGTCACGGAAATCAGAAAAACAATCAAATTAAATCGTTTACCTTAGATGAGCTTCGGATGTTTTCACTCACGAGACTCCCAGTTAGATAGCCAATGTTCCTTTTTTCCAAAAATATTATTTTTGTGGGTGAAATAGCTCCGTTTGTTCTTCACGTTTGGCTGAGAAATCGCCCGGAAATTGCAGTCACGAAAACGCCGAAAAATATTCAAAATTAGCTCCATAATATCGACAGAAACATGGCAAACGTTGTTTATAATCAATCCTCAAGGTGTTTTTCAAATATCTATTCGATAATATATCAACCGGGAATGGTGGCTTCTTAGTAGGATAGAAAGAAACAATGGCCGCATTTGTCCTTTACGCACCAAACACTCTGAGAGCTTCAGCTGACCACTGACGCAATGTTGACATTCAGGCAAATTTTTCCAAATAAAAGCCTGAAACTATGTATTGTGACACTAGCCATATTAGGGAAGCCATAGAAAAAGGAATCTGGTTGATAGCCCATTCACTGCTCAATAGGGACGCATAGGAACAAGAGTCCCGTCCTGTTTGGATTTTTCTCAGGCTTTCGCCTGCAACATCGGTTCTGTTATACTCACAGACAATATTTTTACAGTTTTGGAAACTTGAACACCCCACTCTGACCACTTTACTCTCCCTAGCAGAGCTGGTTAGACTGTTTTCCTGTTTTCCAAAGCGTTAGTGACTAACTGTGCTGCTGGTAACATTTGAATTACACTTTTTTTGCCAACGTTTATTGACACCGGCCATATTCAACGGGTGTTGAGTGTTCATAAGTTTTTCTGCAATCTAGTAGATGGCCAGGCTCAATTTACTCAATTTACAAACGCACTCAAAAAGGTTACTTGCATAGTGGTGTCTTTTTTAAAAGACATGTAAAACAATTAACCATAATCCCAACTCATGATGTTACTACCCTGCATGAATCTGCAGGTAGCTAACCAACCAGGTTAAGTTATATCTAGTCAAGCAAATGTCTCTTTCTGTCAAAATTAGAAACGTGGTTTATCAGAAAATGTGGCTAGCTAGACTATCTTATCTTCATACATCATTCATGGATGGACGCGTCTCGTGTCAGATGCCATGGTTGCCCTTAGTTTGAAGATGTAATCAGGAGACAGGTGTTTTCTAAATCTTAGCTATCGTACTCGAATTCCACTGATTTCAAAGCTTGGTTCTCCAGAAAGAGCAACACTTATGCAGTTTTAGTACATGATACATCAACAAAGCAGCGTTAAACAGGATTACCTAGACATATTGACCAGGTCAAATAGACAGAAGCATACTATATGGCAGACCAATCCAAACTCATCTCTCAGCATGTTCAGCCCACTCATAATCTCAGCCAGTCATGGCTAGCAGGAAGGATTGTTTCCTTTTTCTGTGGCTAAACCTACTAGGCTCGTAATTTAACAATTGTTTTCGTATTTACAGATGTCATACAAGTTTGTTATTAAGGCACATGAAAAACATATATAATAATGAAAGTTCACATGTTGGAGAAGGCATTTCTGCCAAAACACACATTTGGATAAAAATGAAAACATTTACGTTCAAACCGCTGTTGTCATGTTCTGTCCATCGTTCGTATATGTTTTCCTTGTTTTAGTGTTGGTCAGAACGTGAGCTGGGTGGGCATTCTATGTTGTGTGTCTGGTTTGTCTATTTCTATGTTTGGCCTGATATGGTTCTCAATCAGAGGTAGGTGTTAGTCATTGTCTCTGATTGGGAACCATATTTAGGGGGCCTGTTTTGTGTTGGGTTTTGTGGGTGATTGTTCCTGTCTCTGTGTTTTGCACCAGATAGGGCTGTTTTTGGTTTTCCACATTTATTGTTTTGTAGTGTTCATGTTTACCTGTTTTTATTAAACATGAGTCAATATAACCACGCTGCGTTTTGGTACTCTACTTCACCACAGGAAAACCCTGACAGAATCACCCACCCAGCTCAAGGACCAAGCGGCGTGGTAACGGGCAACGTGGTAACGGGCAACCGTCTGAGCTACCAGTCTGCCCAGCGCCGCCAGTCTGCCCAGCGCCGCAAGTGCCGCCAGTCTGCCCAGCACCGCCAGTGCCGCCAGTCTGCCCAGCGCCGCCAGTCTGCCAGGAATCCACCAGTCTGCCAGGATCCGCCAGTCAGCCAGGATCTGCCAGGATCTGCCAGTCAGCCAGGATCTGCCAGTAGGCCAGGATCTGCCAGTCAGCCAGGATCAGTTAGATCCGCCAGTCTGCCAGGATCCACCAGTCTGCCAGGATCCACCAGTCTGCCAGGATCCGCCAGTCTGCCAGGATCCGCCAGATCTGCCAGTCGGCCAGAATCCGCCAGTCTGCCAGGATCCGCCAGTCTGCCAGGATCCGCCAGTCAGCCAGGATCCACCAGTCTGCCAGTATCCGCCAGTCAGCCAGGATCCGCCAGATCTGCCAGTCGGCCAGGATCTGCCAGGATCTGCCAGTCAGCCAGGATCCGCCAGTAGGCCAGGATCTGCCAGTCAGCCAGGATCAGTTAGATCCGCCAGTCTGCCAGGATCCGCCAGTCTGCCAGGATCCACCAGTCTGCCAGGATCCGCCAGAACTGCCAGTCGGCCATGATCTGCCAGTCAGCCAGGATCAGTTAGATCCGCCAGTCTGCCAGGATACGCCAGTCGGCCAGGATCCGCCAGTCAGCCAGGATCCGCCAGTCAGCCAGGATCCGCCAGTTGGCCAGGATCTGCCAGTCAGCCAGGATCAGTTAGATCCGCCAGTCTGCCAGGATCCACCAGTCTGCCAGGATCCACCAGTCTGCCAGGATCCGCCAGAACTGCCAGTCGGCCATGATCTGCCAGTCAGCCAGGATCAGTTAGATCCGCCAGTCTGCCAGGATACGCCAGTCGGCCAGGATCCGCCAGTCAGCCAGGATCTGCCAGTCAGCCAGGATCCGCCAGTTGGCCAGGATATGCCAGTCAGCCAGGATCAGTTAGATCCGCCATTCAGCCAGGATCCGCCAGAAGTGCCAGTCAGCCAGGATCTGCCCGAACTGCCAGTTGGCCAGGATCTGCCAGTCAGCCAGGATCCGCCAGTCAGCCAGGATCTGCCAGTCAGCCAGGATCTGCCAGTCAGCCAGGATCCGCCAGTCGGCCAGGATCTGCCAGAACTGCCAGTCAGCCAGGATCAGTTAGATCCGCCAGTCTGCCAGGATCCACCAGTCGGCCAGGATCCGCCAGTCAGCCAGGATCCGCCAGTCAGCCAGGATCAGTTAGATCCGCCAGTCTGCCAGGATCCACCAGAACTGCCAGTCAGCCAGGATCAGTTAGATCCGCCAGTCTGCCAGGATACGCCAGTCGGCCAGGATCCGCCAGTCAGCCAGGATCCGCCAGTCAGCCAGGATCCGCCAGTCAGCCAGGATCCGCCAGTCAGCCAGGATCCGCCAGTTGGCCAGGATCTGCCAGTCAGCCAGGATCAGTTAGATCCGCCAGTCTGCCAGGATCCGCCAGTCTGCCAGGATCCACCAGTCTGCCAGGATCTGCCAGAACTGCCAGTCGGCCATGATCTGCCAGTCAGCCAGGATCAGTTAGATCCGCCAGTCGGCCAGGATCCGCCAGTCAGCCAGGATCCGCCAGTCAGCCAGGATCCGCCAGTTGGCCAGGATATGCCAGTCAGCCAGGATCAGTTAGATCCGCCATTCAGCCAGGATCCGCCAGAAGTGCCAGTCAGCCAGGATCTGTCAGTTGGCCAGGATCCGCCAGTTGGCCAGGATCCGCCAGTCTGCCAGGATCCGCCAGTCTGCCAGGATCCGCCAGTCAGCCAGGATCCGCCAGTTGGCCAGGATATGCCAGTCAGCCAGGATCAGTTAGATCCGCCATTCAGCCAGGATCCGCCAGAAGTGCCAGTCAGCCAGGATCTGCCAGTTGGCCAGGATCTGCCAGTTGGCCAGGATCTGCCAGTTGGCCAGGATCTGCCAGTCGGCCAGGATCCGCCAGTCTGCCAGGATCCGCCAGTCTGCCAGGATCTGCCAGTCAGCCAGGATCCACCAGTCGGCCAGGATCTGCCAGTCAGCCAGGATCAGTTAGATCCGCCAGTCAGCCAGGATCCGCCAGTCAGCCAGGATCCACCAGAACTGCCAGTCAGCCAGGATCTGCCAGGATCCGCCAGTCAGCCAGGATCCGCCAGAACTGCCAGTCGGCCAGGATCCGCCAGTCTGCCAGGATTTGCCAGTCAGCCAGGATCCGCCAGTCGGCCAGGATCTGCCAGTCAGCCAGGATCAGTTAGATCCGCCAGTCTGCCAGGATCCGCCAGTCTGCCAGGATCCGCCAGTCAGCCAGGATCCACCAGAACTGCCAGTCAGCCAGGATCTGCCAGGATCCGCCAGTCAGCCAGGATCCGCCAGAACGGCCAGTCGGCCAGGATCTGCCAGTCTGCCAGGATTTGCCAGTCAGCCAGGATCCGCCAGTCGGCCAGGATCTGCCAGTCTGCCAAGATTAGTTACATCCGCCAGAACTACCAGTTAGCCAGGATCCGCCAGGATCCGCCAGAACTGCCAGTCGGCCAGGATTTGCCAGTCAGCCAGGATTTGCCAGTCAGCCAGGATCCGCCAGTCAGCCAGGATCTGACAGAACTACCAGTCAGCCAGGATCCGCCAGAACTACCAGTCAGCCAGGATCCGCCAGTCTGCCAGGATCCGCCAGTCTGCCAGGATCCGCCAGAACTGCCAGTCGGCCAGGATCCGCCAGTCGGCCAGGATCCGCCAGTCGGCCAGGATCCGCCAGTCGGCCAGGATCCGCCAGTTAGATCCGCCAGTCTGCCAGGATCCGCCAGTCAGCCAGGATCCGCCAGTCAGCCAGGATCCGCCAGTTGGCCAGGATCTGCCAGTCAGCCAGGATCAGTTAGATCCGCCAGTCGGCCAGGATCTGCCAGTCAGCCAGGATCAGTTAGATCCACCATTCAGACAGGATCTGCCATAAGTGCCAGTCAGCCAGGATCTGCCCGAACTGCCAGTCGGCCAGGATCTGCCAGTCAGCCAGGATCCGCCAGTCAGCCAGGATCCGCCAGTCTGCCAGGATCCGCTAGTCAGCCAGGATCCGCCAGAACTGCCAGTCGGCCAGGATCTGCCAGTCAGCCAGGATCCGCCAGTCAGCCAGGATCTGCCAGTCAGCCAGGATCAGTTAGATCCGCCAGTCTGCCAGGATCCACCAGTCTGCCAGGATCCGCCAGTCTGCCAGGATCCGCCAGTCAGCCAGGATCCGCCAGAACTGCCAGTCGGCCAGGATCTGCCAGTCGGCCAGGATTTGCCAGTCAGCCAGGATCTGCCAGTCGGCCAGGATCTGCCAGTCTGCCAGGATTAGTTAGATCCGCCAGAACTACCAGTCAGCCAGGATCTGCCAGTCAGCCAGGATTTGCCAGTCAACCAGGATCCGCCAGTCAGCCAGGATCTGACAGAACTACCGGTCGCTCAGTATCAGCCAGGATCCGCCAGAACTACCAGTCAGCCAGGATCCGCCAGTCTGCCAGGATCCGCTAGTCAGCCAGGATCCGCCAGAACTGCCAGTCGGCCAGGATCCGCCAGTCGGCCAGGATCCGCCAGTCGGCCAGGATCAGTTAGATCCGCCATTCAGCCAGGATCCACCAGAAGTGCCAGTCAGCCAGGATCTGCCAGTCAGCCAGGATCTGCCGGAACCACCAGCCAGCCAGGATCTGGTAGATCCATCAACCTGCCTGAGCTTCCCCTCACTCCCGAGCTTCTCCTCGGTCCCGAGCTTCCCCTCGGTCCCGAGCTTCCCCTCGGTCCCGAGCTTCCCCTCGGTCCCGAGCTTCCCCTCGGTCCCGAGCTTCCCCTCGGTCCCGAGCTTCTCCTCGGTCCCGAGCTTCCCCTCGGTCCCGAGCTTCCCCTCGGTCCCGAGCTACCTCAGTCCAGTGGGGCCCATTGTTAGGTTTCCTAGGCCAAGGTAAGCAGTGAGGGTCGCCACTCAAGGGACACTAAGGAGGTGGACTAAGACAATTATGGAGTGGGGTCCACGTCCAGCGCCAGAGCCGCGACCGCGGTTTATCTGTTTTTATTAAACATGAGTCAATATAACCACGCTGCGTTTTGGTCCTCTACTTCACCACAGGAAAACCCTGACAGCTGTCCTGTTGTCACGTGTGCTACCTCTCTGGTCTCTAGGTCACCAGGCTGCTCATTAAGGTGCACACCTGTCACCATCATCACGGCCACCTGCGCGTTGTCAGACTCCATCACCTCCCTGATTCGTTCCTTCCCCAGGCATTATTGCTTCTGTTCCAGTGTTAAATCTGTGCGCTCTTAGTGTTTCTTGTTTTGTATTATGTTCCATTTATTTTATTAAAAAACTCACTCCCTGAACTTGCTTCTCGAGTCTCAGAGCACATCGTTACACCTGCGAAGTAGTGACCCACGACTTACGCCTAGTTTCTCGAAACGGGTCACATACAGTGCCTTGCAAAAGTATTCACCTCCCTTTGGCGTTTTTCCTATTTGGTTGAATTACAACCTGTAATGTAAATTAATTTTTATTTGGATTTTAGGTAATGGACATACACAAAATAATCCAAATTGGTGAAATTAAATTCAAAAAAATATTTGTTTAATAAAATTCAAACAATAAAAATATGGAAAAGTGGTGCGTGTGTATGTTTTCACCCCCTTTGAAGCCCCTAAATAAGATCTGTTGCAACCAACTACCTTCAAAAGTCACATAATTAGTTAGATAGCACAAGGTGGACTATTTGAGTGTCACGTGATCTCAGTATATATACACCTGTTTTGAAAGGCCACAGAGCCTGCAACACCACCAAGCAAGTGGCACCATGAAGACCAAGGAGCTCTCCAAACAGGTCAGGGACAAAGTTGTGGAGAAGTACAGATCAGGGTTGGGTTGTAAAAGAATATCCGAAACTTTGAACACCCCACAGAGCATTATTAAATCCATTATTAAAAAATGGAAAGAATATGGCACCACAACAAACCTGCCAAGAGAGGGCCGCCCACCATAACTCATGGACCACTAAAGGAGGGGGTTAATCAGAGAGGCAACAAAGAGAACCCTGAAGGAGCGGCAAAGCTCCACAGCAGAGATTGGAGTATCTGTCCATAGAACCACTTTAAGCCGTACACTCCACCGAGCAGGGCTTTATGGAAGAGTGGCCAGAAAAAAGCCACTGCTTAAAGAAGAAAATAAGTAAAGACATTTGGTGTTCTCCAAAGACGTGGGAGACTACCCACATATATGAAAGAAGGTACCCTGGTCAGATGAGACTAAAATTGAGCTTTTTGGCTATCAAGGAAAACGCGATGTCTGGCGCAAACCCAACACCTCTCATCACCCCGAGAATACCATCCCTGTGAATCATGGTGGTGGCAGCATTATGCTGTGGGGATGTTTTTCATCAACAAGGACTGGGAAACTGATCAGTATTGAAGGAATGATGGATGGCACTAAATACAGGGAAAATCTTGAGGGAAACCTGAGATTAGAGACTGGGACAGAGGTACACCTTCCAGCAGGACAATGACCCTAAGCATACCACTAAAGCAACACTTGAGTGGTTTAATAAGGGAGACATTTAAATGTCTTGGAATGGCCTAGTCAAAGCTCAGACCTCAATCTAATTGAGAATCTGTGGTATGACTTAAAGATTACTGTACACCAGTGGAACCCATCCAACTTGAAGGAGCTGGAGCAGTTTTGCCTTGAAGAATGGGCAAAAATCCCAGTGGCTAAATGTGCCAAGCTTGTAGAGACATACCCCAAGAGACTTGCAGCTGTAATTGCTCTGAAAGGTGGCTCTACAAAGTAGAAGGAATAGTAATGCACGCTCAAGTTCTCTGTTTTTTCTTGTTAGTTAGTTTTTCTTGTATTGTTAGTTTCACAACAGAAAATATTTTGCATCTTCAAAGTGGTAGGCATGTTGTATACATTTAATGATATACCCCCCCAAATCAATTTTAATTCCAGGTTGTAAGGCAACAAAATAGGAAAAATGCCAAAGTGGGTGAATACTTTTGCAAGCCACTGTAATTTCAGCGAAAACGCTTCAGAGAGCTTCCCATTTGGACCATCAGGTGTGGCAGATGGTTTCCAGTTGATCCTGGGCATTCTGAAGGAAGACTCCAACACACATTTACATTTACATTTAAGTCATTTAGCAGACGCTCTTATCCAGAGCGACTTACAAATTGGTGCATTCACCTTATGACATCCAGTGGAACAGTCACTTTACAATAGTGCATCTAAATCTTAAAGGGGGGGGGGTTGATGTGTGACAGTACATTGGAGTGTTTAGTTAAAAACACGCCATCTTCTGCTGCATCGTCAGTCTGATGTTATTCCTCCTCCATTAATAAGCTGGTCCCATTCTCAACAGTAGAGAAATTCACTTTCTGTTGGTATACCAAGGCATCTCCCACAACTTCAACACCAGTGACCGTGCATTCTCGGAAGAGCCAGTGTTTCCTAACATATGCTTGGTCCTGTCTCTCTCTAGCTATTTTCTCTTGGTCAGCCCCCAAATGGAACAACTCAGCCTGAGGAAACTCCGGCTCAAACTGATATAGCACAACAGTACCATTCTGAAAATAAGGCAGGTCTCCAATTTCCTCTTCGTTCTTGATCTGAAATTAATTAATCTAATAACATTTGACGAGGGCAACAAATACTGAGGGAGTGAGAACAGAAATTTGTTTACATCCTTCAATCACGCCCACCTCGGAAATCCCAAACTAGGTTCCGACTCACGGTTCGCATTAAGCTACTTCCTGGATGTCAATATGAAAATAACAAAATATATTGGTGAAGTTTAGCCTGCTGAAATAAGTTTGCTGATAAATTCTGTCAAAAGTCATTACAAGAAAATGAAGGTCATGAGAGGCCAGAGCGATATGTTTGGGAGGTATTTATGAAGGACTGATGTTGCAAGGGGTTTCTATGTGGAAGGAGGGGGTAGATTCAGCTTACTACCTACATCTAAATACGCAATAAACCTAAAAACTATCTGGGGTACTGACAAAGTGTTATAAAGGGCCTCAAAGTATTTTTGGGTGAACTTTAATGCATTAACAGCAAATTGCGCTGAATAAGAGCGTCTGCTAAATCACTTACATGTATATAATATAGTAGCCTAGCAGCCTTAGTCAAATTTATAGTAACTTAGCAGGTGTATCTCTCTATATAATATAGTAGCCTAGCAGCCTTAGTCAAATTTATAGTAACTTAGCAGGTGTATCTCTCTATATAATATAGTAGACTAGCAGCCTTCTCTCTTCATAGTAGCCTAGCAGCCTTAGTCAAATTTATAGTAACTTAGCAGGTGTATCTCTCTATATAATATAGTAGCCTAGCAGCCTTATCACTCTATATAATATGGTAGCCTAGCAGTCTTATCTCTCAATATAATATGGTAGCCTAGCAGCCTTATCTCTCAATATAATATGGTAGCCTAGCAGCCTTATCTCTCAATATAATATGGTAGCCTAGCAGCCTTATCACTCTATATAATATGGTAGCCTAGCAGTCTTATCTCTCAATATAATATGGTAGCCTAGCAGCCTTATCACTCTATATAATATAGTATCCTAGCAGCCTTATCTCTCAATATAATATGGTAGCCTAGCAGCCTTATCTCTCAATATAACATGGTAGCCTAGCAGCCTTATCACTCTATATAATATAGTAGCCTAGCAGCCTTATCTCTCAATATAATATGGTAGCCTAGCAGCCTTATCTCTCAATATAATATGGTAGCCTAGCAGTCTTATCACTCTATATAATATAGTATCCTAGCAGCCTTATCACTCTATATAATATGGTAGCCTAGCAGCCTTATCACTCTATATAATATAGTAGCCTAGCAGCCTTATCACTCTATATAATATAGTAGCCTAGCAGCCTTATCTCTCAATATAATATGGTAGCCTAGCAGTCTTATCACTCTATATAATATAGTAGCCTAGCAGCCTTATCTCTCAATATAATATGGTAGCCTAGCAGCCTTATCTCTCAATATAATATGGTAGCCTAGCAGCCTTATCACTCTATATAATATAGTAGCCTAGCAGCCTTATCTCTCAATATAATATAGTAGCCTAGCAGCCTTATCACTCTATATAATATGGTAGCCTAGCAGCCTTATCACTCTATATAATATGGTAGCCTAGCAGCCTTATCTCTCAATATAATATGGTAGCCTAGCAGCCTTATCACTCAATATAATATGGTAGCCTAGCAGCCTTATCTCTCAATATAATATAGTAGCCTAGCAGCCTTATCTCTCAATATAATATAGTAGCCTAGCAGCCTTATCACTCTATATAATATGGTAGCCTAGCAGCCTTATCTCTCAATATAATATGGTAGCCTAGCAGCCTTATCTCTCAATATAATATGGTAGCCTAGCAGCCTTATCTCTCAATATAATATAGTAGCCTAGCAGCCTTATCTCTCAATATAATATAGTAGCCTAGCAGCCTTATCTCTCAATATAATATAGTAGCCTAGCAGCCTTATCACTCTATATAATATGGTAGCCTAGCAGCCTTATCTCTCAATATAATATGGTAGCCTAGCAGCCTTATCTCTCAATATAATATAGTAGCCTAGCAGCCTTATCTCTCAATATAATATGGTAGCCTAGCAGCCTTATCTCTCAATATAATATGGTAGCCTAGCAGCCTTATCTCTCAATATAATATGGTAGCCTAGCAAATCAAATCAAATCAAATCAAATTTATTTATATAGCCCTTCGTACATCAGCTGATATCTCAAAGTGCTGTACAGAAACCCAGCCTAAAACCCCAAACAGCAAACAATGCAGCCTTATCTCTCAATATAATATGGTAGCCTAGCAGCCTTATCTCTCAATATAATATGGTAGCCTAGCAGTCTTATCACTCTATATAATATAGTATCCTAGCAGCCTTATCACTCTATATAATATGGTAGCCTAGCAGCCTTATCACTCTATATAATATAGTAGCCTAGCAGCCTTATCACTCTATATAATATAGTAGCCTAGCAGCCTTATCTCTCAATAGAATATGGTAGCCTAGCAGTCTTATCACTCTATATAATATAGTAGCCTAGCAGCCTTATCTCTCAATATAATATGGTAGCCTAGCAGCCTTATCTCTCAATATAATATGGTAGCCTAGCAGCCTTATCTCTCAATATAATATGGTAGCCTAGCAGCCTTATCACTCTATATAATATAGTAGCCTAGCAGCCTTATCTCTCAATATAATATAGTAGCCTAGCAGCCTTATCACTCTATATAATATGGTAGCCTAGCAGCCTTATCACTCTATATAATATGGTAGCCTAGCAGCCTTATCTCTCAATATAATATGGTAGCCTAGCAGCCTTATCACTCAATATAATATAGTAGCCTAGCAGCCTTATCTCTCAATATAATATAGTAGCCTAGCAGCCTTATCACTCTATATAATATGGTAGCCTAGCAGCCTTATCTCTCAATATAATATGGTAGCCTAGCAGCCTTATCTCTCAATATAATATAGTAGCCTAGCAGCCTTATCTCTCAATATAATATAGTAGCCTAGCAGCCTTATCACTCTATATAATATGGTAGCCTAGCAGCCTTATCTCTCAAGATAATATGGTAGCCTAGCAGCCTTATCTCTCAATATAATATGGTAGCCTAGCAGCCTTATCTCTCAATATAATATAGTAGCCTAGCAGCCTTATCTCTCAATATAATATAGTAGCCTAGCAGCCTTATCTCTCAATATAATATAGTAGCCTAGCAGCCTTATCACTCTATATAATATGGTAGCCTAGCAGCCTTATCTCTCAATATAATATGGTAGCCTAGCAGCCTTATCTCTCAATATAATATAGTAGCCTAGCAGCCTTATCTCTCAATATAATATGGTAGCCTAGCAGCCTTATCTCTCAATATAATATGGTAGCCTAGCAGCCTTATCTCTCAATATAATATGGTAGCCTAGCAGCCTTATCTCTCAATATAATATGGTAGCCTAGCAGCCTTATCTCTCAATATAATATGGTAGCCTAGCAGCCTTATCTCTCAATATAATATGGTAGCCTAGCAGCCTTATCTCTCAATATAATATGGTAGCCTAGCAGCCTTATCTCTCAATATAATATGGTAGCCTAGCAGCCTTATCACTCAATATAATATGGTAGCCTAGCAGCCTTATCTCTCAATATAATATGGTAGCCTAGCAGCCTTATCTCTCAATATAATATGGTAGCCTAGCAGCCTTATCTCTCAATATAATATGGTAGCCTAGCAGCCTTATCTCTCAATGTAATATGGTAGCCTAGCAGCCTTATCTCTCAATATAATATAGTAGCCTAGCAGCCTTATCTCTCAATATAATATGGTAGCCTAGCAGCCTTATCACTCTATATAATATAGTAGCCTAGCAGCCTTATCTCTCAATATAATATGGTAGCCTAGCAGCCTTATCTCTCAATATAATATGGTAGCCTAGCAGCCTTATCTCTCAATATAATATAGTAGCCTAGCAGCCTTATCTCTCAATATAATATGGTAGCCTAGCAGCCTTATCTCTCAATATAATATGTTAGCCTAGCAGCCTTATCACTCTATATAATATAGTAGCCTAGCAGCCTTATCTCTCAATATAATATAGTAGCCTAGCAGCCTTATCACTCTATATAATATGGTAGCCTAGCAGCCTTATCACTCTATATAATATGGTAGCCTAGCAGCCTTATCTCTCAATATAATATGGTAGCCTAGCAGCCTTATCTCTCAATATAATATGGTAGCCTAGCAGCCTTATCACTCTATATAATATAGTAGCCTAGCAGCCTTATCTCTCAATATAATATAGTAGCCTAGCAGCCTTATCACTCTATATAATATGGTAGCCTAGCAGCCTTATCTCTCAATATAATATGGTAGCCTAGCAGCCTTATCTCTCAATATAATATAGTAGCCTAGCAGCCTTATCTCTCAATATAATATAGTATCCTAGCAGCCTTATCACTCTATATAATATGGTAGCCTAGCAGCCTTATCTCTCAATATAATATGGTAGCCTAGCAGCCTTATCTCTCAATATAATATGGTAGCCTAGCAGCCTTATCACTCTATATAATATAGTAGCCTAGCAGCCTTATCACTCTATATATTATGGTAGCCTAGCAGCCTTATCTCTCAATATAATATGGTAGCCTAGCAGCCTTATCTCTCAATATAATATGGTAGCCTAGCAGCCTTATCACTCTATATAATATAGTAGCCTAGCAGCCTTATCTCTCAATATAATATAGTAGCCTAGCAGCCTTATCACTCTATATAATATGGTAGCCTAGCAGCCTTATCTCTCAATATAATATAGTATCCTTGCATCCTTATCTCTCAATATAATATAGTAGCCTAGCAGCCTTATCACTCTATATAATATGGTAGCCTAGCAGCCTTATCTCTCAATATAATATGGTAGCCTAGCAGCCTTATCTCTCAATATAATATGGTAGCCTAGCAGCCTTATCTCTCAATATAATATGGTAGCCTAGCAGCCTTATCTCTCAATATAATATGGTAGCCTAGCAGCCTTATCTCTCAATATAGTATGGTAGCCTAGCAGCCTTATCACTCTATATAATATGGTAGCCTAGCAGCCTTATCACTCTATATAATATAGTATCCTAGCAGCCTTATCTCTCAATATAATATGGTAGCCTAGCAGCCTTATCACTCTATATAATATGGTAGCCTAGCAGCCTTATCACTCTATATAATATGGTAGCCTAGCAGCCTTATCTCACTATATAATATGGTAGGCTAGCAGCCTTATCTCACTATATAATATGGTAGCATAGCAGCCTTATCTCTCTATATAATATAGTATCCTAGCAGCCTTATCTCTCAATATAATATAGTAGCCTAGCAGCCTTATCACTCTATATAATATAGTATCCTAGCAGCCTTATCACTCTATATAATATGGTAGCCTAGCAGCCTTATCTCTCAATATAATATGGTAGCCTAGCAGCCTTATCACTCTATATAATATGGTAGCCTAGCAGCCTTATCACTCTATATAATATGGTAGCCTAGCAGCCTTATCACTCTATATAATATGGTAGCCTAGCAGCCTTATCTCACTATATAATATGGTAGCCTAGCAGCCTTATCTCACTATATAATATGGTAGCCTAGCAGCCTTATCTCTCAATATAATATGGTAGCCTAGCAGCCTTATCTCTCAATATAATATGGTAGCATAGCAGCCTTATCTCTCTTATTAGTAGCCTAGGAGCATTATCTCTCTATATAATATAGTAGCCTAGCAGCATCCTTATCTCTATTTATATTAGACTAGCAGCCTTATCGCTCTTTATAATATAGTAGTCTAGCAGCCATATCTCTCTTTATAGTAGTCTAGTAGCATTATCTCTCTCTATAATAGCCTAGCAACTTATTGGCAAATGTACTGCAAATTAAGAAATCATGTAATTAAACTAAATAAAAACAAACTATACTGTGAAACAAAGATGATATATAGTAAAACGCTTTTTGGCACCTTAAATTACATTTTGAATCCATCATTCATTGAAACAGATGGCTCATTCATCACAAAACCCACTGATATTGCCAACTACTTTAACAGCTTTTTCATTGGCAAGATAAGCAAACTTTTAACATGCCAGCAACAAACGCTGACACTACACATCCAAGTATATCGGACTAAATTATGAAAGACAATTATTTTATTTTTTAATTCCGTAAAGTGAGTGTGGAAGGAGTGAAAAAAATATTGTTGTCTATCAACAATGACAAGCCACTGGGGTCTGACAATTTGGATAGAAAATTACTCAGGATAACAGCAGACAATTTTGTCACTCCTATTTGCCACATCTTTAAGCCTACTAGAAAGTGTGTGCCCTCGGGCCTGGAGAGAAGCTAAAGTCATGCCGCTACCCAAGAATAGTAAAGCCCCCTTTACTGGCTTAAATAGCTGACCAATCAGCTTGTTACCAACCCTTAGTAAATGTCTTGAAACAATTGTGTTTGACCAGATACAATGCTATTTTACAGTAAAGAAATTGACAACATACTTTCAGCGTGCTTAAAGGGAAGGACATTCAACAAGCACAGCACTTACACAAATGAATGATGATTGGCTGAGAGAAATTGATGAATAAAGGATTGTGGGAGCTGTCTTGTTAGTCTTCAGAGCGGCTTTTGACACTATCGATCATAGTCTGCTGCTGGAATAACAGACAGTGCCTTGCGAAAGTATTCGGGCCCCTTGAACTTTGCGACCTTTTGCCACATTTCAGGCTTCAAACATAAAGATATAAAACTGTATTTTTTGTGAAGAATCAACAGCAAGTGCGACACAATCATGAAGTGGAACAACATTTATTGGATATTTCAAACTTTTTAAACAAATGCGCAGAGAGCATCATGAAGAACAAGGAACACACCAGGCAGGTCCGAGATACTGTTGTGAAGAAGTTTAAAGCCGGATTTGGATACAAAAAGATTTCCCAAGCTTTAAACATCCCAAGGAGCACTGTGCAAGCGATAATATTGAAATGGAAGGAGTATCAGACCACTGCAAATCTACCAAGACCTGGCCGTCCCTCTAAACTTTCAGCTCATACAAGGAGATGACTGATCAGAGATGCAGCCAAGAGGCCCATGATCACTCTGAATGAACTGCAGAGATCTACAGCTGAGGTGGGAGACTGTCCATAGGACAACAATCAGTCGTATATTGCACAAATCTGGCCTTTATGGAAGAGTGGCAAGAAGAAAGCCATTTCTTAAAGATATGTTTGCCACAAGCCACCTGGGAGACACACCAAACATGTGGAAGAAGGTGCTCTGGTCAGATGAAACCAAAATTGAACTTTTTGGCAACAATGCAAAACGTTATGTTTGGCGTAAAAGCAACACAGCTCATCACCCTGAACACACCATCCCCACTGTCAAACATGGCGGTGGTAGCATCATGGTTTGGGCCTGCTTTTCTTCAGCAGGGACTGGGAAGATGGTTAAAATTGATGGGAAGATGGATGGAGCCAAATACAGGACCATTCTGGAAGAAAACCTGATGGAGTCTGCAAAAGACCTGAGACTGGGACGGAGATTTGTCTTCCAACAAGACAATGATCCAAAACATAAAGCAAAATCTACAATGGAATGGTTCAAAAATAAACATATCCAGGTGTTCGAATGGCCAAGTCCAGACCTGAATCCAATCGAGAATCTGTGGAAAGAACTGAAAACTGCTGTTCACAAATGCTCTCCATCCAACCTCACTGAGCTCGAGCTCCAAAGTGGAGGAGAGACTGACTTCATCACTACTTGTTTTTATGAGAGTTATTGATATGTTGAATGCACCAAGCTGTCTGAATGCACCAAGCTGTCTGCTGGCACACAGCTTGGACAACCATGCATACTCCACAATACATGTCACAAGTCCAGAACAGACTATGGGAGGCACATAGTCCTACATAGAGCCATGACTACATGGAACTCTATTCCACATCAAGTAACTGATGCAGGCACATTTTTATTTAACAAACAGATACAAATACACCTTATGGAACAACAGAGACTGTGAAGTAACAAAAACATAGGCAAATACCCATATAAAGTGCTTCAGAAGATATAATATGCATATAACTGGTAGATTTGGATAGAAACCTCTCTAAAGTTTCCAAAACTGTTAAAATAGTGTCTGTGAGTATAAAAGAACTGATTTGGCAAAAACCTAAATCCATTCAGGAAGTATTTTTAGTTGTTGTTGGTTTTGTAGTTTTCTATTCAATGCCATTACAGTATCCATTGACTTAGGACTCATATATGCCTTCCACTAGATGTCAACAGTCTTTATTTCAGACTTGTATTCTTATAAATGAGGGAGATAGACCAGTCTGAATGAGTGGACCCTGACGTGTCACAGAGCTTTTTAATGCGCAATCCCGAGAGAGTGCATTTCTTGTTTACCTTTTATATTGACGACGGTTGAAATATTATAGATCATTTAGGCTAAAAACAACCTGAGGATTGGGTAAACATTGTTTGACATGTTTCTATGAACTTTACGGATACAATTTGGATTTTTTGTCTGCCTGTTTTGACTGTGGATTTTTGAAGAAAACGCGCAAACAAAATTGATGTTTTTGGATATAAAGAGTCTTTATCGAACAAAAGGAACATTTATTGAGTAAATGAATGTCTTCTGAGTGCAACCATATGAAGATCATCAAAGGTAAGGGATTATCTCTATTTCTGAGTTTTGTAACTACTGCTTGGCTGGTTACTGTTTGTAATAATTTGTCAACTGGGCTATGTTCTCAAATAATCGTAAGGTATGCTTTCGCCGAAAAGCATTTTATAAATATGACACAGTGGTTGGATTAACAAGAAGTTAATCTTTAAACCTATGTAAAATATGTTTTGTTTTCTGAATTTTTATAATGAGTATTTCTGTATTTGAATTTGGCGCTCTGCAATCTCAGTGGATGTTGGCCAGATGGGACACTAGAGTCCCACATACCCTAAAGAGGTTAAAGGTTATGAGCTTCTGTTGTGACCTTTAGTGGTAGATGGTGTCATTCTGTCAGTGCACCACACTATCACAAGGGGGAGTTAGAACGCTGATCTATCGGTAGTCTAAACAGTGGCACAAATTGACTGTCTTTTCTTAAATTAATGGAGGCATTTTCAGTCTGAGAGTCTCTTCTCTGACACTAGAGTCCTGCATCAGGCAACAACAAAAACAAACTGTCGGTGGTCCTGGAGTTAAGAGAGAACTTGTGTAAATACAATGGGGGAATTTCACTTTACATGTGGACTGACAATTTTCGAAAAATAGGTACGGTGGGCTTTTGTTTCTCTCCCTCTAAAAATAGAAAAAATTCTACATAACAAACTGGCTAAGTTTACAAATTAGTAAGAATGTCTCACCTCATGTTCAAGAATTTCCTTTTATTCAGATTACAACCACTCACTTTCAGTTATTTGAAAATGAAATAATCTCCAAAATATCATTATTTTTTTGTTTGACTCATTGATTACTCATATCCCTGACCTACAGTGCCTTCAGAAAGTAGTCACACCCCTTGACTTTTTGGTTGCAATTTCAATTTAATCTACCAGAAAAGTCAGAACAAATAAACCAACAAATTTTGTGTTTAAACTCAACCTACCTTTATCAAGTGGAAGGGGAAAAAAGTAAGGAACTTGTTGGCCCTGCATTAAAGACCAAAATTGGTTAAAGAAAATTGTGATAAATACAAATATATATTGGTTTGATTTAAAGACCCAGAAATTTACAGCTGTGCCATATAGACTGCAAAATAGTTGGGAAGAGATTTTCAATGTACCGATTGTATGACAAATGGTTCACAAAGTGACACGCAATTTCCCATTCCCCTTGAAAGCACTAACATTAAAAATAGGGAAATGCATTTTTCTGTTGCCCACATGCACTTTAAACATTTGGATAATAAAGCCTTTCAACCTCTTAAGCCCACCCGACACGCAGGCATCCCATCTAGCCATCTGGAAATGCAAATGCATTACGCTAATAGCACTCGTTAAAACTCAAACGTTCATTAAAACACACATGCAGGGTACTGAATTAAAGCTACACTCGTTGTGAATCTAGCCAACAAGTCAGATTTTTAAAATGCTTTTCGGCGAAAGCATGAGAAGCTATTATCTGATAGCATGCAACACCCCGAAATACCTGAAGGGGACGTAAACAAAATAATTAGCATAGCCGGCGCTACACAAAACGCAGAAATAAAATATAAAACATTCATTACCTTTGACGAGCTTCTTTGTTGGCATTCCTATATGTCCCATAAACATCACTATTGGGTCTTTTTTTCGATTAAATCAGTCCATATATACCCAAAATATCGATCGATGAAAAGTGTGTGATCCAGAAAAAAACAGCGTTTTAAAACGCAACGTCATTTTTTTTAATTAAAAAAGTTGACGATAAACTTTCACAAAACACTTCGAAAAACTTTTGTAATCCAACTTTAGGTATTAGTAAACGTTAATAATCTATCAAATTGATCACGGGGCGATGTGTATTCAATAGCTCCACGTCAATGAGTTCGGAAATCTCTCTTCCAAAACACCCTGTCGGAGACCGGAAGGAATGGGGTCTCTCTTACTCGTTTGACCAAGAAACAACCACCAGGCAATTGACAAGACTGGCGACATCGTGTGGAAGCTGTAGGACTTGCAATCTCGGCCCCATCTAATTTGCTGTCCCATAGACAATACATGCAAGTGGCGCATTGATATTTTTTCCAGTTTTTGGTGATCAGTTTTCCTTGCCCTTTTCGACGAAACACACGTTCTGTTATAGTCACAGCCGTGATTTAACCAGTTTTAGAAACGTCAGAGTGTTTTCTATCCACACATACTAATCATATGCATATACTATATTCCTGGCATGAGTAGCAGGACGCTGAAAAGTTGCGCGATTTTTAACAGAATGTTCAAAAAAGTAAGGGGTAGGCTTAAGAAGCTTCACAGTCGCTCCTTAATGAGTTCCGAGAGCCAATCTATGATTATTATTATTAACATTATAATTATATAAAAGCCCCTTAGATATTCTCACAGACAAGAAGTAAGTCCTATTCATAATGAATAATCAGATGCGTGTTTTCTTACTTACTATATTACGTATTGGATCACTAAAAAATATAACTTTTACATTACCATGTAGTTTACCAATAAAATGGACTGACAGGGATGTGGACATACTCTGTATACATATCATATCTCTAAAGATAGAAATGATCTCACTCCAATACATTTTTATAGAAAGTTAGCAAAAATAGTTAATATCTTGCTACCATGGAAAGGAAAATATCTGCCTACTTGTGGGAAAATGACCCTGATTAACTCTTTAGTCATATCACAGTTTAGCTATTTCCTTATGGTTTTGTGTACACCTAGCAAAACCCTGCTGAAGCGTGGCGTTCCCCTCGGGGAACTCCACCCCCCCCCCCCCCCCGTTCAGCTGAAACGGTCAGCAAGGAATGCAAAAATATTCTTCAAAATATTTCATCTCCACACATTAACAAGTCCAATACCTCAAATGAAAGATAAACACCTTCTTCATCTACCCAGTGTCAGATTTTTAAAATGTGTTACGGCGAAAACATAGCACATATTTATGTTAGACCACCACAAAAACACAGACAATATGCAGCCATTTTGTAGAACAAAAGATACAATCACAAAAGCAGGATTAAAAGAAAAATCATTCACTAACGTTTTGAAAATCTTCATCAGATGACAGTAATATGACATGTTACACAGTACATTTATGTTTTGTTCGATAATATGCATTTTATATCCATAAATCTCGGTTTACATTGACGCCATGTTCAGAACATTCTCCAAAATGTCCGGAGAAATTATAGAAAACTACGCCAGATAACAGAAATACTCATCATAAACTTTGACGAAAGATACATGTTCTACATATAATTAGAAAGATACATTAAAACCTGTTAACCTCTTGCTCCTACCTGACACGCAGGTGTCCCATCTAGACATCTGGAAATGCAAATGCGCTACGCTAAATGATAATTCGCACTCGTTAAAACTCAAACGTTCATTAAAACACACATGCAGGGTACTGAATTAAAGCTACACTCGTTGTGAATCCAGGCAACAAGTCAGATTTTTTAAATGCTTTTCGGCGAAAGCATGAGAAGCTATTATCTGATAGCATGTAACACCACAAAAGACCCGCAGGGGATGTAAACAAAATAATGAGCATATTCGGCGCTACACAAACCGCACAATAAAATATAAAACATTCATTACCTTTGACCATCTTCTTTTGTTGGCACTCCTAGATGTCCCATAATCACTATTGGGTCTTTTTTTCGATTAAATCGGTCCATATATAGCCTAGATATCGTTCTATGTAGACTGTGTGATAAACTGAAAAAAATAGCGTTTCATAACGTAACGTCATTTTTTTAAATTCAAAAAGTCGACGATAAACTTTCACAAAACACTTCGAAATACTTTTGTAATGCAACTTTAGGTATTAGTAAACGTTAATAAGCGATCAAATTAATCACGAGACGAAATGTTTTCTATAGGGCTCCATCTTGAAATACTGTCCGTGTATTTCTCAACCAAAATATCCGGTCGGAGACCGGAAGAAATGGGCTGTCTCTTGTTCGTTTGACCAACAAACAAATCCTAGGCAAATGACAAGACTTTTGACATCGTGTGGAAGCCGTAGGTACTGCAACCTCAGCCATATTTAATGTCTTTCGCCCATAACAATGGGTTGAAGCGGCGGATGGATATATTTTTCCACTTTCAGTGATCAGATTTTCAAGCACTTTTCAATGAAACATGTTCTGTTAAAGCCACAGCCGTGATTTAACCAGTTTTATAAACGTCTGAGTGTTTTCTATCCACACATACTAATCATATGCATATACTATATTCCTGGCATGAGTAGCAGGGCGCTGAAATGTTGCGCGATTTTTAACAGAATGTTCGAAAAAGTAGAGGGTAGACTGAAGAGGTTAACAGTTAAAATAAGGTGTTTACTTCAAACAGTTTGCATTGACTTCTCTCCCCATAGGAATACATTGCCTGCACTCCTAAATTCAACCTGAAGCCTATGTGGGTTATGAATGCCTTATGAACCTGTCTTCTATGACAGTCCATCAGACCACTATGAGGTCAACCTGTGTCGATTCTAAGCTTCCTGGAGCAACCGGAAGTGGTTAACTTCACCCAAAAGGTATTTTGATGTACATAACCTGCAAATGTGAAAATGACTACATTAAACCCTGTGTAGATCAGTCAATTCTTAACTTAAAGACTTAAAACTCAGGATTCTGTAAGTGGCTATGTCAATCAAGACATGTGTTTACCTATAGCTTCCTGTGCCAACCGGAAGTGCCTTTAATTGGGTCACACTGTCTGTTTTGAAGGGTTAGAAAAGTCACATCTCTCCAAAACGTCATATGTGTGACTAGGTAACCATTTACATTACATTTACATTTAAGTCATTTAGCAGACGCTCTTATCCAGAGCGACTTACAAATTGGTGCATTCACCTTATGACATCCAGTGGGACAGTCACTTAACAATAGTGCATCTAAAACTTAGGGGGGTGGGGTGAGAGGGATTACTTAACCTATCCTAGGTATTCCTTAAAGAGGTGGGGTTTCAGGTGTCTCCGGAAGGTGGTGATTGACTCCGCTGTCCTGGCGTCGTGAGGGAGTTTGTTCCACCATTGGGGGGCCAGGGCAGCGAACAGTTTTGACTGGGCTGAGCGGGAGCTGTACTTCCTCAGTGGTAGGGAGGCGAGCAGGCCAGAGGTGGATGAACGCAGTGCCCTTGTTTGGGTGTAGGGCCTGATCAGAGCCTGGAGGTACTGAGGTGCCGTTCCCCTCACAGCTCCGTAGGCAAGCACCATGGTCTTGTAGCGGATGCGAGCTTCAACTGGAAGCCAGTGGAGAGAACGGAGGAGCGGGGTGACGTGAGAGAACTTGGGAAGGTTGAACACCAGACGGGCTGCGGCGTTCTGGATGAGTTGAAGGGGTTTAATGGCACAGGCAGGGAGCCCAGCCAACAGCGAGTTGCAGTAATCCAGACGGGAGATGACTAGTGCCTGGATTAGGACCTGCGCCGCTTCCTGTGTGAGGCAGGGTCGTACTCTGCGGATGTTGTAGAGCATGAACCTACAGGAACGGGCCACCGCCTTGATGTTAGTTGAGAACGACAGGGTGTTGTCCAGGATCACACCAAGGTTCTTGGCGCTCTGGGAGGAGGACACAGTGGAGTTGTCAACCGTGATGGCGAGATCATGGAACGGGCAGTCCTTCCCCGGGAGGAAGAGCAGCTCCGTCTTGCCGAGGTTCAGCTTGAGGTGGTGATCCGTCATCCACACTGATATGTCTGCCAGACATGCAGAGATGCGATTCGCCACCTGGTCATCAGAAGGGGGAAAGGAGAAGATTAATTGTGTGTCGTCTGCATAGCAATGATAAGAGAGACCATGTGAGGTTATGACAGAGCCAAGTGACTTGGTGTATAGCGAGAATAGGAGAGGGCCAAGAACAGAGCCCTGGGGGACACCAGTGGTGAGAGCGCGTGGTGAGGAGACAGATTCTCGCCACGCCACCTGGTAGGAGCGACCTGTCAGGTAGGACGCAATCCAAGCGTGGGCCGCGCCGGAGATGCCCAACTCGGAGAGGGTGGAGAGGAGGATCTGATGGTTCACAGTATCGAAGGCAGCCGATAGATCTAGAAGGATGAGAGCAGAGGAGAGAGAGTTAGCTTTAGCAGTGCGGAGCGCCTCCGTGATACAGAGGAGAGCAGTCTCAGTTGAATGACTAGTCTTGAAACCTGACTGATTTGGATCAAGAAGGTCATTCAGAGAGAGATAGCGGGAGAGCTGGCCAAGGACGGCACGTTCAAGAGTTTTGGAGAGAAAAGAAAGAAGGGATACTGGTCTGTAATTGTTGACATCGGAGGGATCGAGTGTAGGTTTTTTCAGAAGGGGTGCAACTCTCGCTCTCTTGAAGACGGAAGGGACGTAGCCAACGGTCAGGGATGAGTTGATGAGCGAGGTGAGGTAAGGGAGAAGGTCTCCGGAAATGGTCTGGAGAAGAGAGGAGGGGATAGGGTCAAGCGGGCAGGTTGTTGGGCGGCCGGCCGTCACAAGACGCGAGATTTCATCTGAGAGAGAGGGGAGAAAGAGGTCAGAGCATAGGGTAGGGCAGTGTGAGCAGAACCAGCGGTGTCGTTTGACTTAGCAAACGAGGATCGGATGTCGTCGACCTTCTTTTCAAAATGGTTGACGAAGTCATCTGCAGAGAGGGAGGAGGAGGGGGGAGGGGGCGGAGGATTCAGGAGGGAGGAGAAGGTGGCAAAGAGCTTCCTAGGGTTAGAGGCAGAAGCTTGGAATTTAGCGTGGTAGAAAGTGGCTTTAGCAGCAGAGACAGAGGAGGAAAATGTAGAGAGGAGGGAGTGAAAGGATGCCAGGTCCGCAGGGAGGCGAGTTTTCCTCCATTTCCGCTCGGCTGCCCGGAGCCCTGTTCTGTGAGCTCGCAATGAGTCATCGAGCCACGGAGCGGGAGGGAGGACCGAGCCGGCCTGGAGGATAGGGGACATAGAGAGTCAAGGGATGCAGAGAGGGAGGAGAGGAGGGTTGAGGAGGCAGAATCAGGAGATAGGTGGGAGAAGGTTTGAGCGGAGGGAAGAGATGATAGGATGGAAGAGGAGAGAGTAGCGGGGAGAGAGAGCGAAGGTTGGGACGGCGCGATACCATCCAGTAGGGGCAGTGTGGGAGGTGTTGGATGAGAGCGAGAGGGAAAAGGATACAAGGCAGTGGTCGGAGACTTGGAGGGGAGTTGCAATGAGGTTAGTGGAAGAACAGCATCTAGTAAAGATGAGGTCGAGCGTATTGCCTGCCTTGTGAGTAGGGGGGAAGGTGAGAGGGTGAGGTCAAAAGAGGAGAGGAGTGGAAAGAAGGAGGCAGAGAGGAAAGAGTCAAAGGTAGACGTGGGGAGGTTAAAGTCGCCCAGAACTGTGAGAGGTGAGCCGTCCTCAGGAAAGGAGCTTATCAAGGCATCAAGCTCATTGATGAACTCTCCGAGGGAACCTGGAGGGCGATAAATGATAAGGATGTTAAGCTTGAAAGGGCTAGTGACTGTGACAGCATGGAATTCAAAGGAGGCGATAGACAGATGGGTAAGGGGAGAAAGAGAGAATGACCACTTGGGAGAGATGAGGATCCCGGTGCCACCACCCCGCTGACCAGACGCTCTCGGGGTGTGCGAGAACACGTGGGCGGACGAGAGAGAGCAGTAGGAGTAGCAGTGTTGTCTGTGGTGATCCATGTTTCCGTCAGGGCCAAGAAGTCGAGGGACTGGAGGGAGGCATGGGCTGAGATTAACTCTGCCTTGTTGACCGCAGATTGGCAGTTCCAGAGGCTACCGGAGACCTGGAACTCCACGTGGGTCGTGCGCGCTGGGACCACCAGAGTAGGGTGGCCGCGGCCACGCGGTGAGGAGCGTTTGTATGGTCTGTGCAGAGAGGAGAGAACAGGGATAAACCGACACATAGTTGACAGGCTACAGAAGAGGCTACGCTAATGCAAAGGAGATTGGAATGACAAGTGGACTACACGTCTCGAATGTTCAGAAAGTTAAGCTACGTAGCAAGAATCTTATTGACTAAAATGATTAAAATGATACAGTACTGCTGAAGTAGGCCAGCTGGCAGTGGGTGCGTTGTTGACACTACACTAATCAAGTCGTTCCGTTGAGTGTAATAGTTTCTGCAGTGTTGCTATTCGGGGGCTAGCAGGCTAGCTAGCAGTGTTGTTTACGTTACGTTGCGTTAAAAGAACGACAATAGATGGCTAGCGAACCTAGAAAATCGCTCTAGACTACACAATTATCTTTGATACAAAGACGGCTATGTAGCTAGCTAAGTAGCTAGCTACGATCAAACAAATCAAACCGTTGTACTGTAATGAAAATGAAGTGAAAATGTGATACAACCTGTGAATGCGACCGGGTAGTTGAGTTCTATACAGAAGACGTTGGCTAGCGTTGGCTAGCTGTTGGCTAGCTAGCAGAGTCACCTACGTTAAGGACGACAAATAGCTGGCTAGCTAACCTCGGTAAATTAAGATAATCACTCTAAGACTACACACTCTAAACCTAAACAACACAATTATCTTGGATACGATGATACGAAGACAGCAAAGACAGCTATGTAGCTAGCTGACACTAAACTAATCACTAAACTAATAACCCCCCTGAACTGTAAATCAGTCATTTCTCCCAACAGATGTCAAAGAAAAGCTCTCACACACACACACAGCAAGGATGGAGTGAAAAAGTGCGGTGCTGAAAGAGACAGAGAGCAGGCAATGGCATAAACAGGCCGTGCTGAGTTCAACGAGTTATCCATCAGCAAGGGCATTGAAGATGAAACATGGCTGGGTCTTTCAGCATGACAATGATCCCAAACACACCGCCCGGGCAACAAAGGAGTGGTTCATAAGAATCATTTCAAGGTCCTGGAGTGGCCTAGCCAGTCTCCAGATCTCAACTCCATAGAAAAGCATTGGAGGGAGTTGAAAGTCCGTGTTGCCCAGCAACAGCCCCAAAACATCACTGCTCTAGAGGAGATCTGCATGGAGGAATGGGCCAAAATACCAACAACAGTGTGTGAAAACCTTGTGAAGACTTACAGAAAACGTTTGACCTCTGTCATTGCCAACAAAAGGTATTTAACAAAGTATTGAGATAAACTTTTGTTATTGACCAAATACTTATTTTCCACCATAATCTGCAAATAAATTCATTAAAAATCCTATAATTGTTTTTATTTTTATTTTATTTTTTTATTTCACCATTATTTAACCAGGTAGGCAAGTTGAGAACAAGTACAGTTGGGAAAGAGGTAGTTGTTTGGGCTAAATTATAGGTGGGCTATATACAGGTGCAGTAATCTGTGAGCTGCTCTGACAGTTGGTGCTTAAAGCTAGTGAGGGAGATAAGTGTTTCCAGTTTCAGAGATTTTTGTAGTTCGTTCCAGTCATTGTTAGCAGAGAACTGGAAGGAGAGGCGGCCAAATAAAGAATTGGCTTTGGGGGTGACTAGAGAGATATACCTGCTGGAGCGTGTGCTACAGGTGGGAGATGCTATGGTGACCAGCGAGCTGAGATAAGGGGGGACTTTACCTAGCAGGGTCTTGTAGATGACATGGAGCCAGTGGGTTTGGCGACGAGTATGAAGTGAGGGCCAGCCAACGAGAGTGTACAGGTCGCAATGGTGGGTAGTATATGGGGCTTTGGTGACAAAACGGATTGCACTGTGATAGACTGCAACCAATTTGTTGAGTAGGGTATTGGAGGCTATTTTGTAAATGACATCGCCAAAGTCGAGGATTGATAGGATGGTCAGTTTTACAAGGGTATGTTTGGCAGCATGAGTGAAGGATGCTTTGTTGTGAAATAGGAAGCCAATTCTAGATTTAACTTTGGATTGGAGATGTTTGATATGGGTCTGGAAGGAGAGTTTACAGTCTAACCAGACATCTAAGTATTTGTAGTTGTCCACGTATTCTAAGTCAGAGCCGTCCAGAGTAGTGATGTTGGTCAGGCGGGTAGGTGCAGGTAGCGATCGGTTGAAGAGCATGCATTTAGTTTTACTTGTATTTAAAAGCAATTGGAGGCAACGGAAGGAGAGTTGTATGGCCTTGAAGCTAGCCTGGAGGGTTGTTAACACAGTGTCCAAAGAAGGGCCGGAAGTATACAGAATGGTGTCGTCTGTGTAGGGGTGGATCAGAGACTCACCAGCAGCAAGAGCGACCTCATTGATGTATACAGAGAAGAGTGTCGGTCCAAGAATTGAACCCTGTGGCACCCCCATAGAGACTGCCAGAGGTCCGGACAGCAGACCCTCCGATTTGACACGCTAAACTCTATCAGAGAAGTAGTTGGTGAACCAGGCGAGGCAATCATTTGAGAAACCAAGGCTGTCGAGTCTGCCGATGAGGATGTGGTGATTGACAGAGTCGAAAGCCTTGGCCAGATCAATGAATACGGCTGCACAGTAATGTTTCTTATCGATGGCGGTTAAGATATAATTTAGGACCTTGAGCGTGGCTGAGATGCACCCATGACCAGCTCTGAAACCAGATTGCATAGCAGAGAAGGTATGGTGAGATTCAAAATGGTCGGTAATCTGTTTGTTGACTTGGCTTTCGAAGACCTTAGAAAGGCATGGTAGGATAGATATAGGTCTGTAGCAGTTTGGGTCAAGAGTGTCCCCCCCTTTGAAGAGGGGGATGACCACAGCTGCTTTCCAATCTTTGGGAATCTCAGACGACACGAAAGAGAGTTTGAACAGGCTAGTAATAGGGGTGGCAACAATTTCGGTAGATAATTTTAAAAAGAAAGGGTCCAGATTGTCTAGCCCGGCTGATTTGTAGGGGTCCAGATTTATCAGCTCTTTCAGGACATCAGCTGAATGGATTTGGGAGAAGGAGAAATGGGGAAGGCTGGGGCGAGTTGCTGTTGGGGGTGCAGTGCTGTTGACCGGGGTAGGAGTAGCCAGGTGGAAAGCATGGCCAGCCGTAGAAAAATGCTTATTGAAATTCTCAATTATGGTGGATTTATCAGTGGTGACATTGTTTCCTATCTTCAGTGCAGTGGGCAGCTGGGAGGAGGTGTTCTTATTCTCCATGGACTTTACAGTGTCCCAGAACTTTTTTGAGTTAGTGTTGCAGGAAGCAAATTTCTGCTTGAAAAAGCAAGCCTTGGCTTTTCTAACTGCCTGTGTATAACGGTTTCTAGCTTCCCTGAACAGCTGCATATCACGGGGGCTGTTCGATGCTAATGCAGAACGCCATAGGATGTTTTTGTGTTGGTTAAGGGCAGTCAGGTCTGGGGAGAACCAAGGGCTATATCTGTTCCTGGTTATACATTTCTTGAATGGGGCATGTTTATTTAAGATGGTTAGGAAGGCATTTTTTAAAATATCCAGGCATCCTCTACTGACGGGATGAGATCAATGTCATTCCAGGATACCCTGGCCAGGTTGATTAGAAAGGCCTGCTCGCTGAAGTGTTTCAGGGAGCGTTTTACAGTGATGAGTGGAGGTCGTTTGACCGCTGACTCATTACGGATGCAGGCAATGAGGCAGTGATCGCTGAGATCTTGGTTGACAGCAGAGGACAGCAGAGGTGTATTTAGAGGGGAAGTTGGTTAGGATGATATCTATGAGGGTGCCCGTGTTTAAGGCTTGGGGGGGGGGTACCTGGTAGGTTCATTGATAATTTGTGTGAGATTGAGGGCATCAAGTTTAGATTGTAGGATGGCTGGGGTGTTAATAAGCATGTTCCAGTTTAGGTTGCCTAGCAGCACGAGCTCTGAAGATAGATGGGGGGCAATCAGTTCACATATGGTGTCCAGAGCACAGCTGGGGGCAGAGGGTGGTCCATAGCAGGCGGCAACGGTGAGAGACTTGTTTTTAGAGAGGTGGATTTTTAAAAGTGGAAGTTCAAATTGTTTGGGTAGAGACCTGGATAGTAGAACAGAACAGATTGCAACACCGCCCCCTTTGGCAGTTTTATCTTGTCTGAAAATGTTGTAGTTTGGAATTAAAATTTCAGAATTTTTGGTGGTCTTCCTAAGCCAGGATTCAGACACAGCTAGAACATCCGGGTTGGCAGAGTGTGCTAAAGCAGTGAATAGAACAAACTTAGGGAGGAGGCTTCTAATGTTAACATGCATGAAACCAAGGCTATTACGGTTACAGAAGTCATCAAAAGAGAGCGCCTGGGAATAGGAGTGGAGCTGGATTCACCTCTACATCACCAGAGGAACATAGGAGGAGTAGAATAAGGGTGCGGCTAAAAGCAATAAGAATTGGTCGTCTAGAACGTCTGGAACAGAGAGTAGAAGGAGGTTTCTGGGGGCGATAAAATAGCATCAAGGTATAATGTACAGACAAAGGTATGGTAGGATGTGAATACAGTGGAGGTAAACCTAGGTATTGAGTGATGAGAGAGATATTGTCTCTAGAAACATAATTGAAACCAGGAGATGTCATTGCATGTGTGGGTGGTGGAACTAATAAGTTGGATAAAGTATAGTGAGCAGGACTAGAGGCTCTACAGTGAAATAAGCCAATAAACACTAACCAGAACAGCAATGGACAAGAGATATTGACATTAAGGAGAGGCATGCTTAGTGGAGTGATCAAAAGGGTCCAGTGAGTGGAGAGGTTGGTTGGGGGTCACAGCGATTTAGACAGCTAGCCAGGCCATCGGTAGCAAGCTAGCATAGGATGGAGGTCTGTTGTTAGCCACCTCTTGCGTTCCGTCAGTAGATTAGTGGGGTTCCGTGTGGTAGAGGGGATTAATCCAAATTACACAACAACAACAAAAAATAATGTGATTTTCTGGATTGTTTTCCTCATTTTGTCTGTCATAGTTGAAGTGTACCTATGATGATAATTACAGGCCTCTCTCATCTTTTTAAGTGGGAGAACTTGCACAATTGGTGGCTGACTAAATACTTTTTTGCCCCACTGTACATTTAGGTATCGTTAACGTGACTATGCATATATGATGAACAGAGAGTAGCAGTAGGGTAAAAAGAGGGGTTGGTGGGTGGTGGGACACATTGCAGATAGCCCGGTTAGCCAATGTGCGGGAGCACTGGTTGGTCGGGCCAATTGAGGTAGTATGTACATCAAATCAAATCAAATGTATGTACATATCCCTACGTACATCAGCTGATATCTCAAAGTGCTGTACAGAAACCCAGCTTAAAACCCCAAACAGCAAGCAATGCAGGTGTAGAAGCACGGTGGCTAGGAAAAACTCCCCTAGAAAGGAAAAAAACTTGAAAGAAACCTAGAGAGACTACTTCCGGCGCCGACAGAGATGGCCGCCTCGCTTCGCGTTCCTAGGCAACTATGCAGTTTTTTTTTTTTTTACGTGTTATTTCTTACATTAGTACCCCAGGTCATCTTAGGTTTCATTACATACAGTCGAGAAGAACTACTGAATATAAGATCAGCGTCAACTCACCATCAGTACGACCAAGAATATGTTTTCCGCGATGCGGATCCTGTGTTCTGCCTTACAAACAGGACAACGGAATGGATCGCATGCAGCGACCCAAGAAAACGACTCCGAAAAAGAGGGAAATGTAGCGGTCTTCTGGTCAGACTCCGGACAAGGGCACATCGCGCACCACTCCCCAGCATTCTTCTTGCCAATGTCCAGTCTCTTGACAACAAGGTTGATGAAATCCGAGCAAGGGTAGCATTCCAGAGGGACATCAGAGACTGCAACGTTCTCTGCTTCACGGAAACATGGCTTACTGGGAAGACGCTATCCGATGCGGTGCAGCCAACGGGTTTCTCCACGCATCGCGCCGACAGAAACAAACATCTTTCTGGTAAGAAGAGTGGCGGGGGCGTATGCCTCATGACTAACGAGACATGGTGTGATGAAGGAAACATACAGGAACTCAAATCCTTCTGTTCACCTGATTTAGAATTCCTCACAATCAAATGTAGACCGCATTATCTTCCAAGAGAATTCTCTTCGATTATAATCACAGCCGTATATATCCCCCCCCCAAGCAGACACATCAATGGCTCTGAACAAACTTTATTTAACTCTTTGCAAACTGGAAACCATTTATCCGGAGGCTGCATTCATTGTAGCTGGGGATTTTAACAAAGCTAATCTGAAAACAAGACTCCCTAAATTTTATCAGCATATCGATTGCGCAACCAGGGGTGGTAAAACCATGGATCATTGTTACTCTAACTTCCGCGACGCATATAAGGCCCTGCCCCGCCCCCCTTTCGGAAAAGCTGACCACGACTCCATTTTGTTGATCCCTGCCTACAGGCAGAAAATTAAACAAGAGGCTCCCACGCTGAGGTCTGTCCAACGCTGGTCAGACCAAGCTGACTCCACACTCCAATACTGCTTCCATCACGTGGACTGGGACATGTTTCGTATTGCATCAGATAAAAATATTGACGAATACGCTGATTCGGTGTGCAAGTTCATTAGAACGTGCGTTGAAGATGTCGTTCCCATAACAACGCTAAAAACATTCCCTAACCAGAAACCGTGGATTGATGGCAGCATTCGCGTGAAACTGAAAGCGCGAACCACTGCTTTTAATCAGGACAAGGTGTCTGGCAACATGACCGAATACAAACAGTGCAGCTATTCCCTCCGCAAGGCTATTAAACAAGCTAAGGGTCAGTACAGAGACAAAGTAGAATCTCAATTCAACGGCTCAGACACAAGAGGCATGTGGCAGGGTCTACAGTCAATCACGGACTACAAGAAGAAACCCAGCCCCGTTACGGACCAGGATGTCTTGCTCCCAGGCAGACTAAATAACTTTTTTGCCCGCTTTGAGGACAATACAGTGCCACTGACACGGCCTGCAACGAAAACATGCGGTCTCTCCTTCACTGCAGCCGAGGTGAGTAAGACATTTAAACGTGTTAACCCTCGCAAGGCTGCAGGCCCAGACGGCATCCCCAGCCGCGCCCTCAGAGCATGCGCAGACCAGCTGGCCGGTGTGTTTACGGACATATTCAATCAATCCCTATACCAGTCTGCCCACATGCTTCAAGAGGGCCACCATTGTTCCTGTTCCCAAGAAAGCTAAGGTAACTGAGCTAAACGACTACCGCCCCGTAGCACTCACTTCCGTCATCATGAAGTGCTTTGAGAGACTAGTCAAGGACCATATCACCTCCACCCTACCTGACACCCTAGACCCACTCCAATTTGATTACCGCCCAAATAGATCCACAGACGATGCAATCTCAACCACACTGCAAACTGCCCTAACCCACCTGGACAAGAGGAATACCTATGTGAGAATGCTGTTCATCGACTACAGCTCGGCATTCAACACCATAGTACCCTCCAACCTCGTCATCAAGCTCGAGACCCTGGGTCTCGACCCCGCCCTGTGCAACTGGGTACTGGACTTCCTGACGGGCCGCCCCCAGGTGGTGAGGGTAGGCAACAACATCTCCTCCCCGCTGATCCTCAACACGGGGGCCCCACAAGGGTGCGTTCTGAGCCCTCCTGTACTCCCTGTTCACCCACGACTGCGTGGCCACGCACGCCTCCAACTCAATCATCAAGTTTGCGGACGACACAACAGTGGTAGGCTTGATTACCAACAACGACAAGACGGCCTACAGGGAGGAGGTGAGGGCCCTCGGAGTGTGGTTTCAGGAAAATAACCTCACACTCAACGTCAACAAAACTAAGGAGATGATTGTGGACTTCAGGAAACAGCAGAGGGAACACCCCCCTATCCACATCGATGGAACAGTAGTGGAGAGGGTAGCAAGTTTTAAGTTCCTCGGCATACACATCACAGACAAACTGAATTGGTCCACTCACACTGACAGCGTCGTGAAGAAGGCGCAGCAGCGCCTCCTCAACCTCAGGAGGCTGAAGAAATTTGGCTTGTCACCAAAAGCACTCACAAACTTCTACAGATGCACAATCGAGAGCATCCTGGCGGGCTGTATCACCGCCTGGTACGGCAACTGCTCCGCCCTCAACCGTAAGGCTCTCCAGAGGGTAGTGAGGTCTGCACAACGCATCACCGGGGGCAAACTACCTGCCCTCCAGGACACCTACACCACCCGATGTTACAGGAAGGACATAAAGATCATCAAGGACATCAACCAACCGAACCACTGCCTGTTCACCCCGCTATCATCCAGAAGGCGAGGTCAGTACAGGTGCATCACAGCTGGGACCGAGAGACTGAAAAACAGCTTCTATCTCAAGGCCATCAGACTGTTAAACAGCCACCACTAACATTGAGTGGCTGCTGCCAACACACTGTCATTGACACTGACCCAACTCCAGCCACTTTAATAATGGGAATTGATGGGAAATGATGTAAATATATCACTAGCCACTTTAAACAATGCTACCTTATATAATGTTACTTACCCTACATTATTCATCTCATATGCATACGTATATACTGTACTCTACATCATCGACTGCATCCTTATGTAATACATGTATCACTAGCCACTTTAACTATGCCACTTTGTTTACTTTGTCTACATACTCATCTCATATGTATATACTGTACTCGATACCATCTACTGTATGCTGCTCTGTACCATCACTCATTCATATATCCTTATGTACATATTCTTTATCCCCTTACACTGTGTATGAGACAGTAGTTTTGGAATTGTTAGTTAGATTACTTGTTGGTTATCACTGCATTGTCGGAACTAGAAGCACAAGCATTTCGCTACACTCGCATTAACATCTGCTAACCATGTGTATGTGACAAATTTGATTTGATTTGATTTGAGGAACCAGGCTATGTGGGGTGGCCAGTCCTCTTCTGGCTGTGCCGGGTGGAGATTACAACATAACATGGCCAAGATGTTCAAATGTTCATAAATGACCAGCATGGTCGAATAATAATATGGCAGAACAGTTGAAACTGGAGCAGCAGCACGGTCAGGTGGACTGGGGACAGCAAGGAGTCATCATGTCAGGTAGTCCTGGGGCACGGTCCTAGGGCTCAGGTCAGTTGAAACTGGAGCAGCAGTACGGCCAGGTGGACTGGGGACAGCAAGGAGTCATCATGTCAGGTAGTCTTGGGGCATGGTCCGAGGGCTCAGGTCCTCCGAGAGAGAGAAAGAAAGAGAGAAGGAGAGAATTAGAGAACACACACTTAGATTCACACAGGACACTGAATAGGACAGGAGAAGTACTCCAGATATAACAAAGTGACCCTAGCCCCCCGACACATAAACTACTGCAGCATAAATACTGGAGGCTGAGACAGGAGGGGTCAGGAGACACTGTGGCCCCATCCGAGGACACCCCCGGACAGGGCCAAACAGGAAGGATATAACCCCGCCCACTTTGCCAAATCACAGCCCCCACACCACGAGAGGGATATCTTCAAACACCAACTTACCATCCTGAGACAAGGCTGAGTATAGCCCACAAAGATCTCCGCTACAGCACAACCCAAGGAGGGGCGCCAACCCAGACAGGATGACCACAACAGTGAATCAACCCACTCAGGTGACGTACCCCTCCCAGGGACGGTATGAGAGAGCCCCAGTAAGCCAGTGACTCTGTAATAGGGTTAGAGGCAGAGAATCCCAGTGGAAAGAGGGAAACCGGCCAGGCAGAGACAGCAAGGGCGGTTCGTTGCTCCAGAGCCTTTCCGTTCACCTTCCCACTCCTGGGCCAGACTACACTCAATCATATGACCCACTGAAGAGATGAGTCTTCAATAAAGACTTAAAGGTTGAGACCGAGTTTGCGTCTCTGACATGGGTAGGCAGACCCATGTCAAGCCCTGCCTCCAGCTGTTTGCTTAGAAATTCTAGGGACAATTCGGAGGCCTGCGTCTTGTGACCGTAGCGTACGTGTAGGTATGTACGGCAGGACCAAATCAGAGAGATAGGTAGGAGCAAGCCCATGTAATGCTTTGTAATTTAGCAGTAAAACCTTGAAATCAGCCCTTGCTTTGACAGGAAGCCAGTGTAGAGAGGCTAGCACTGGAGTAATATGATCAAATTGTTTGGTTCTCGTCAGGATTCTAGCAGCCGTATTTAGCACTAACTGAAGTTTATTTAGTGGTTTATCTGGGTAGCCGGAAAGTAGAGCATTGCAGTAGTCTAACCTAGAAGTGACAAAAGCATGGATTAATTTTTCTGCATCATTTTTGGACAGAAAGTTTCTGATTTTTGCAATGTTACGTAGATGGAAAAAAGCTGTCCTTGAAATGGTCTTGATATGTTCTTCAAAAGAGAGATCAGGGTCCAGAGTAACGTCGAGGTCCTTCACAGTTTTATTTGAGACGACTGTACAACCATTAAGATTAATTGTCAGATTCAACAGAAGATCTCTTTGTTTCTTGGGACCTAGAACAAGCATCTCTGTTTGTCCAAGTTTAAAAGTAGAAAGTTTGCAGCCATCCACTTCCTTATGTCTGAAACACATGCTTCTAGCAAGGGCAATTTTGGGGCTTCACCATGTTTCATTGAAATGTACAGCTGTGTGTCATCCGCATAGCAGTGAAAGTTAACATTATGTTTTCAAATAACATCCCCAAGAGGTAAAATATATAGTGAAAACAATAGTGGTCCTAAAACGGAACCTTGAGGAACACCGAAATTTACAGTTGATTTGTCAGAGGACAAACCATTCACAGAGACAAACTGATATCTTTCCGACAGATAAGATCTAAACCAGGCCAGAACTTGTCCGTGTCGACCAATTTGGGTTTCATAAAGGTATAGTTAACGTGACTATGGATATAAGATAAACAGAGAGTAACAGCAGCGTAAAAGAGGGGTCGGGGTGGCACACAATGCAAATAGTCTGGGTAGCCATTTGGTTACCTGTTCAGGAGTCTTACTTAGTAGCCTACTCCAGACCGGTCACTTTGTACAGCGCCATATTTTCCTAACGGAAACCCTGAGGGTTTGTTTTTAATTTTTCTAATAGAAACACCATAATATTAATCAACTTAATTAATTTAAATTTAATTTCTTAATCGATCAATCAATACTATGTTCTTACAAAAATAGGATTTCAATTCTGTAGTACAACAACAAAAAAATATATTTTTTATTAGCAGTATCTCTCTATATAATATAGTATCTTAATAGCTTTATCTGGTAGCCTAGCAACCAAATATCTCTTTATAGTAGCCTAGGAGCATTATCTCTCTGTATAATATTGTAGTATAGCTGAAAAATTACATTTTTATAAGTATTCAAACCCTTTACTCAGTACTTTGTTGAAGCACCTTAGAAAGTGATTATATTCTCAAGGCTTCCTGGGTATGATACTTTGGGGAACTTTAACCTAATGTGACTGGCAGAATGGGTTTTGTATGGGATGAGGGCTGGAGTAAGTATTTAAATAGGGGGATTGAGGGGGGGGATTGGGGGATTGAGGCCTAAAAGGGTTTTATAAATAAGCATCAACCAGTGGGTCTTGCGACGGGTATACAGAGATGTCCAGTGTACATAGGAGTATAGAGTGCAGTGATGTGTCCTATAATGAGCATTGGTGGCAAATCTGATGTCAGAATAGTAAAGAAGATATAACCACTCGAGAGAACCTTTACCTGCTGATCTATAAATTATGTCTCCGTAATCTAGCATGAGTAGGATGGTCATCTGAATCAGGGTTAATTTAGCAGCTGGGATGAAAGGGGAGGTATTACGATAGAGGAAACCAAGTCTAGATTATCTTTAGCCTGCAGCTTTGATATGCGCTGAGAGAAGCACAGTTTACCATCTAGCCATACTCCCAAGTACTTATATGACGTGACTACCTCAAGCTCTAAACCCTCAGAGGTAGTAATAACACCGGTGGGGAGAAGGGCATTCTTCTTACCAAGCCACATGACCCTTGTTTTGGAGGTGTTCAGAACAAGGTAAAAGGCAGAGAAAGCTTGTTGGACACTAAGAAAGCTTTGTTGTAGAATGTTGAAGACAAAATCCGGGGAGGGACCAGCTGAGTATAAGACTATATCTTCCGCATTTAAATGGATGAGAGAGCTTCTTACTGCTAGACCTATTTTTGGCAATAGACTTGGTGGAGAGAACCGTGTACTGAAGGTGTTCTTTGGTAAAGATTGCCCCTCCACCACCTTTGGAAGATCTGTCTTACTGAAAAAGGTTATAACGCGAAAGTTTAACATCAGTGTTCAAAACACTCTTCCTTAATTAACCAGGTCTCAGTAATGACCAACACATCTGGATTGGAGCTGTGAACCCACACCTTCAATTGATACATTTTAGGTAATAAGTTAACTTGCAGAAAACCCAGGCTTTTACGAGAGCAGAAATCAGAGCACATGTCAGAATTCTTCTTATTTGTTATTTATTTAACCTTTAATTAGAATTCGGGCTAGCAACAGTAGATGGGCCAGGGTATACATGCACATTTCCAGATATCATCAGTAGTATTATAATCAGGGCACGGCAGAGGACAGGGAGAACTCTGCAGTGTCGATTTTTTTTATGACATTTGAATGTACATCAGATGGCAACAAGATCATATTGTACAGCAATTTCATCAGTTAACTTCTTTGAGCGTAGCATTTAGCGTTAGCATTCAGCAGGCAACATATTCACAAAAACCAGAAAAGCATTCAAATAAAATAATTTACCTTTGAAGAACTTCAGATGTTTTCAATGGGGAGACTCAGTTAGATAGCAAATGTTCCGTTTTTCCTGAAAGATTATTTGTTTAGGACAAATCGCTCCGTTTTTCTGCGTCACGTTTAACTACGAAAAAACGTAAACAAAGCTGTCAATTACATGCATAGACGAGCATCTTTTCGTGACAAAATATCTTGTTTAAAACGGGAACATTTTTTATCCAAAAATTAAGAGCGCCCCCGCCCATTTCTTTATAAGATGCTATTTTTTTCCGTTTATCACACAGTCTTCATAGATCGATATCTAGGCTATATATGGACCGATTTTGTCAGGATTTGGCCAGGGTTGTTCCGGTTTTTGGTCACAAGATGCCCCCATTGTGCCTTTTGACCTTTTGTTTTCCCTTGATCCCCATTATTATTTGCACCTGTGCCTCGTTTCCCCTGATTGTATTTAAACCCTTTGTTTTCCCCAGTTCTTTGCTCTGTGTTTGTATGTTAGCACCCAGCCCTAGTACTCTGTGAACTCTTGTTGATCCCGGTGGACTCTCTTGTGGAATTCTGTTTTTTTTGTTCTTGTTTGTTTGTTTTTGAGTATCTTTTGAGGCTTTTTGTGCTTTACCTTCCACCTTGTGGATTTACCTTTTTGTCTTGGAGGATTACCTTTGTTCTTGTGGAATTCCTTTTGAGGTTGTGGAGTTACATGTTTTCCTGAAGAACTTCACTTTTTACTTCATTAAATACACCGTCTCAAGTACTGCTGTGTCTGCCTCATCTTCTGGGTTCTGCCGACTATTCGTGGCTCAGTTGGTTTAGTGACTTTTTCTCACTCCGGAGACCCGGGTTCGTAACCGGGTCCTGACAGATTTAATCGGAAAAAAAGACCCAATAGTGATTATGGGACATCTAGGAGTGCCAACAAAGAAGATGGTCATGAATGTTTTATATTTTATTTGTGCGGTTTGTGTCACGCCGACTATGCTAATTATTTTGTTTACGTCCCCTGCGGGTCTTTTGGGGTGTTACATGCTATCAGATAATAGCTTCTCATGCTTTCACCGAAAAGCATTTTAACAATCTGACTTGTTGCCTGGATTCACAACGAGTGTAGCTTTAATTCAATACCCTGCATGTGTATTTTAATGAATGTTTGAGTTTTAACTAGTACTATTAGCATTTAGCGTAGCGCATTTGCATTTCCAGATGTCTAGATGGGACGCCTGCGTGTCCGGTAGGAGCAAGAGGTTAAGCCTACCCCCTACTTTTTCGAACATTCTGTTAAAAATCGTGCAACATTTCAGTGTCCTGCTACTCATGCCAGGAATATAGTATATGCATATGATTAGTATGTGTGGATAGAAAACACTCTGACGTTTCTAAAACTGGTTAAATCACAGCTGTGACTATAACAGAACGTGTGTTTCATCGAAAATCGGAAGAAAAACTGATCACCAAAATCTGGAAAAAATATCAATCCGCCACTTGCATGTATTGTCTATGGGAAACCAAATTACATGGGGCTGAGATTGCAAGTCCTACATCTTCCACACGATGTCGCCAGTCTTGTCAATTGCCTGGGCTTTGTTTCTTGGTCAAACGAGTAAGAGAGAGAGCCCATTCCTTCCGGTCTCTGACAGGATGATTTGGAGGAGAAATTTCCGAACATGATTTCAAGACGTGGAGCTATTCAATAAACATCGCCCCGTGATCAATTTGATAGATTATTAACGTTTACTAATACCTAAAGTTGGATTACAAAAGTATTTCGAAGTGTTTTGTGGAAGTTTATCGTCGACTTTTTTAATTTAAAAAAATGACGTCGCATTTTAAAACGCTGTTTTTTCCCGATAGTGATGTTTATGGGACATATAGGAGTGCCAACAAAAAAGCTCGTCGAAGGTAATGAATGTTTTATATTTTATTTCTGCGTTTTGTGTAACGCCGGCTATGCTAATTATTTTGTTTACGTCCCCTTCAGGTATTTCGGGGTGTTGCATGCTATCAAATAATAGCTTCTCATGCTTTCGCCAAAAAGCATTTTAAAAATTTGTCTTCTTGGCTGGATTCACAACGAGTGTAGCTTTAATTCAGTACCCTGCATGTGTGTTTTAATGAACGTTGCTATTAGCATTTAGCGTAGCGCATTTGCATTTCCAGATGGCTAGATGGCACGCCTGCATGTCGGGTGCGCTTAAGAGGTTAACAAAAGGCTAAGCTTGAGAGCAAATAGATTTATTTCATTTGCGATTTTCATGAATAGTTAACGTTGCGTCATGCTAATGAGCTTGCGGATAGATTTAGACAATCCTGGATACAGGTTTTTTTCGTAGCTAAACGTGACGCAGAAAACGGAGCGATTTGTCCTAAACAAATAATCTTTCAGGAAAAACGGTACATTTGCTATCTGAGAGTCTCCTCAATGAAAACATCCGAAGTTCTTCAAAGGTAAATGATTTTATTTGAATGCTTTTCTGTTTTTTGTGAAAATGTTGCCTGCTGAATGCTAACGCTAAATGCTACGCTAGCTATCAATACTGTTACACAAATGCTTGTTTTTCTATGGTTGAAAAGCATATTTTGAAAATCTGAGATGACAGTGTTGTTAACAAAAGGCTAAGCTTGAGAGCTAGCATATTGATTTCATTTCATTTGCAATTTTCATGAATAGTTAACGTTGCGTTATGGTAATGGGCTTGAGGCTGTAGTCACGATCCCGGATCCGGGATGGCTCGACGCTAGAAGTTAACATAAATACCAAGCCAGTGAGAGGAGGTTAGACTAGGATGGGAAGCCAAGACTTCGTGTAACCAATAGAGAGTCAGAGTCCCGAGTGTGGAAACAGACTGCCCCATGGTTGGGTAAACAAGCAAGTTCATACATCATGAAGAAAACAGCATAAAGCACAATAAAAAAATATAACGACTTGGGGCTAGCCATTGGAAGTTCAAAGAGTCACTCGCCCCAATAAGATAACCTGAGAAAGGATCTCTCCATGAGTCCAGTAGGCTATAAAAGTCTGAGATAAAATAAATAAATTGGGCTATACTAGTTAATTAAAGAGTTTCTGAGTAAGCTCATGTAGTAAGCTTCACAAGTTAATTAGCCAACATGAAATTCAGATCAATCCAAAGTCTGCGGTGTGCGTGTAAGTGTGCATGTGTGCTGGAGGAGAATGAAAGCTCGTGAGAGAGGGGGGAGTGTGGTGTGGGTACCTATACCAGACTGGGGGAGACAGGCAAGGGCAGACGATGAACAGATCGCCAGGTGGAATCCAGGCAGCAGTGCAGCAGGCAATGGGACCCGCTTGGGAGAAGCTTTTTCTGGAGACAGATTCCTTGTAGAAAATCCCAGCTAGCTAGTTAACGTAGCGAGCAAGTCTATGTCCACCGTTTTATTCCAAGTGAAAAAGGAGATCGTCAGCTAGCCTTTTGTGACTAGGGGGCAGTATTTTCCGTTTTGGAAAAATAACATTCCCGTAGTAAATGGGATATTTTGTCAGGATAAGATGCTAGAATATGCATATAATTGACAGCTGAGGATAGAAAACACTTTAAAGTTTCCAAAACTGTAAAAATATTGTCTGTGAGTATGACAGAACTGATGTTGCAGGCAAAAGCCTGAGAAAAATCCAAACAGGAAGGGACTCTTATTTAGAAGGCTCTGCGTTCCTATGCATCCCTATTGAGCAGTGAATTAGATATCAACCAGATTCCTGTTTCTATGGCTTCCCTAATGTGTCTAGTGTCAAAATACATAGTTTTAGGCTTTTATTTTGAAAAATGAGCCTGAACATCAACATTGCGTCAGTGGTCAGCTGAAGTCTCTCAGAGTGTTTGCCACCAGTCCCGGTTGATATATTATCGAAATAGATATTTGAAAAACACCTTGAGGATTGATTATAAACAACGTTTGCAATGTTTCTGTCGATAATATGGAGCTAATTTGGAATATTTTTCGGCGTTTTCGTGACTGCAATTTCCGGGCGATTTCTTAGCCAAACGTGAAGAACAAACGGAGCTATTTCGCCAAAAAAATAATATTTTGGGAAAAAATGAACATTGGCTATCTAACTGGGAGTCTCGTGAGTGAAAACATCCGAAGCTCATCAAAGGTAAACTATTTAATTTGATTGCTTTTCTGTGACCAAGTTACCTGCTGCTAGCTGGGCAAAATGCTATGCAAGGCTATCGATAAACTTACACAAATGCTTGTCTAGCTTTGGCTGTAAGGCATATTTTGAAGATCTGAGATGACAGGGTGATTAACAAAAGGCTAAGATGTGTCTCAATATATTTCACTTGTGATTTTCATGAATAGGAATATTTTCTAGTAATATTTATGTCCGTTGCGTTATGCTAATTAGTGTCAGTTGATGATTACGCTCCCTCATGCAGGATGGGGAGTCACTAGAGGCAAGCTACAGTGCTGCAAAAAAAGTATTTAGTCAGCCACCAATAGTGCAAGTTCTCCCACTTAAAAAGATGAGAGAGGCCTGTAATTTTCATCATAGGTACACTTCAACAGGAAAAAAATCCAGAAAGTCCCATTGTAGGATTTTTAATGAATTTATTTGCAAATTATGGTGGAAAATAAGCATTTGGTCAATAACAAAAGTTTATCTCAATACTTTGTTATATACCCTTTGTTGACAATGACAGAGGTCAAACGTTTTCTGTAAGTCTTCACAAGGTTATTCACACACTGTTGGTGGTATTTTGGCCCATTCCTCCATGCAGATCTCCTCTAGAGCAGTGATGTTTTGAGGCTGTTGCTGGGCAACACAGACTTTCAACTCCCTCCAAAGTTTTTCTATGGGGTTGAGATCTGGAGACTGGCTAGGCCACTCCAGGACCTTGAAATGCTTCTTACAAAGCCACTCCTTTGTTACCCGGGCGGTGTGTTTGGGATCATTGTCATGCTGAAAGACCCAGCTACGTTTCATCTTCAATGCCCTTGCTGATGGAAGGAGGTTTTCACTCAAAATCTCACGATACATGGCCCCATTCAGTCTTTCCTTTACACGGATCAATCTTCCTGGTCCCTTTGAAGAAAAACAGCCCTAAAGCATGATGTTTCCACCCCCATGCTTCAAAGTAGGTATGGTGTTCTTTGGATGCAACTCAGCATTCTTTGTCCTCCAAACACGACGAGTTGAGTTTTTAACAAAAAGTTATATTTTGGTTTCATCTGACATTCTCCCAATCTTCTTCTGGACCATTCAAATGCTCTCTAGCAAATTTCAGACGGGCCTGGACATGTACTGGCTTAAGCAGGGGGACACGTCTGGCACTGCAGGATTTGAGTCCCTGGCGGCGTAGTGTGTTACTGATGGTAGGCTTTGTTACTTTGGTCCCAGCTCTCTGCAGGTAATTCACTATGTCCCCCCGTGTGGTTCTGGGATTTTTGCTCACCGTTCTTGTGATCATTTTGACCCCACGGGGTGAGATCTTGCGTGGAGCCCCAGATCGAGAGAGATTATCAGTGGTCTTGTATGTCTTCCATTTCCTAATAATTGCTCCCACAGTTGATTTCTTCAAACCAAGCTGCTTACCTATTGCAGATTCAGTCTTCCCAGCCTGGTGCAGGTCTACAATTTTGTTTCTGGTGTCCTTTGACAGCTCTTTGGTCTTGGCCATAGTGGAGTTTGGAGTGTGACTGTTTGAGGTTGTGGACAGGTGTCTTTTATACTGATAACAAGTTCAAACAGGTGCCATTAATACAGGAAACGAGTGGAGGACAGAAATGCCTCTTAAAGAAGAATGTACAGGTCTGTGAGAGCCAGAAATCTTGCTTGTTTGTAGGTGACCAAATACTTATTTTCCACCATAATTTGCAAATAAATTCATAAAAAATCCTACAATGTGATTTTCTGGATTTCTTTTTATCATTTTGTCTGTCATAGTTGAAGTGTACCAATGCTGAGAATTACAGGCCTCTCTCGTCTTTTTAAGTAGGAGAACTTGCACAATTGGTGGCTGACTAAATACTTTTTTGCCCCACTGTATGTCCCTAAAGTTTCAGCGTCGAAATAAAAATTGTCCTGTGGCTGTTTTATTTTGGAGATTGCGAGGAGGATATCCTCTGTGATCAAATCAACAGTATTGTTTCTTATTGAGTTCGGCTACTACTATTGCTGTCCCTCCAGCCATGGTTAACTCCATGCATGTTCTGTGACACTCAACGGCTTGTTACATTTTGACATGAACATGGCAATATTCACACATTTATCAAGAGAACATCACTGCTCATCCCTACTGACTCTGATCTGGCATCATTATACATTAAGTAGAAGTAACTGTCTTTCAATCAACTAAAACACTAAAAGAAGTCTCTGCACAGCAGATGAAACTGGGAAACTGGATTGCAGATATAGTTGCCTAGCAGCCTTATCTCTCTATATAATATAGTAGCCTAGCAGCCTTATCTCTCTATATAATCTAGTAGCCTAGCAGCATTATCACTCTATATAATCTAGTAGCCTAGCAGCCTTATCACTCTATATAATCTAGTATCCTAGCAGCCTTATCACTCTATATAATATAGTAGCCTAGCAGCCTTATCACTCTATATAATATAGTAGCCTAGCAGCCTTATCTCTCAATATAATATAGTATCCTAGCAGCCGTATCACTCTATATAATATAGTAGCCTAGCAGCCTTATCACTCTATATAATATAGTAGCCTAGCAGCCTTATCACTCTATATAATATAGTAGCCTAGCAGCCTTATCACTCTATATAATATAGTAGCCTAGCAGCCTTATCTCTCAATATAATATAGTATCCTAGCAGCCTTATCACTCTATATAATATAGTAGCCTAGCAGCCTTATCTCTCAATATAATATAGTATCCTAGCAGCCTTATCTCTCAATATAATATAGTAGCCTAGCAGCCTTATCTCTCAATATAATATAGTATCCTAGCAGCCTTATCACTCTATATAATATAGTATCCTAGCAGCCTTATCACTCTATATAATATAGTAGCCTAGCAGCCTTATCACTCTATATAATATAGTAGCCTAGCAGCCTTATCACTCTATATAATATAGTAGCCTAGCAGCCTTATCACTCTATATAATATAGTAGCCTAGCAGCCTTATCACTCTATATAATATAGTATCCTAGCAGCCTTATCGCTCTATATAATACAGTTGCCAAGCAGCCTTATCGCTCTATATAATATAGTATCCTAGCAGCCTTATCGCTCTATATAATATAGTATCCTAGCAGCCTTATCTCTCTATATAATATAGTAGCCTAGCAGCCTTATCGCTCTATATAATATAGCAGCCTAGCAGCCTTATCTCTCTATATAATATAGTCTCCGAGCAGCCTTATCTCTCTATATAATATAGCAGCCTAGCAGCCTTATCTCTCTTTATAGCAGTCAAGCAGCCTAATCTCTCTTTATAGCAGCCTGGCAGCCTTATCTCTCTTTATCGTAGGCTCTCCATCTGAACTAAGAAACAACACTTGACTGACCACACTATGTTGAAGGAGAGGTAGATGTGGTGTGACAGGCGCATTGTGTGCATTTGTGTGTGTGTGTGTGAAAGTATGTGGTTGATTAGTTCATGTTTAATACGGCTGGTCGGGATAGCCTGAGGTCATCTAACAGCACAATTGTAAGAAGACAGGGAGGAAGAGAGGGATGGGGAAGTAGATAAAGGGAGGGAGGCAGGGAGGGAGGGGAGAGATGGACTGAGAGAGAGATTTAGATAGAGAGATGGCGAGAGAGACAGAGGGAGAGAGAGTGTTTATGTTAATATGGTTAATTAAAGGCAGAGGGATCATGCTGCAGCGGTGGGCTCTACCAACCACAGATATGACCTGGGGCAATACACAAGCACACAAGCACACACACACACACCTGTCATATCTGGGCAACAAAAATTAGTCTACTTACTATAATAGTTTTCAGGTTCAAAAGAAAACCACAACTTTAAATGAAGCATTTTGCCAGGACTCTTTAGGAGATCCTTTGTTAGATGGGCTGAGTTAGTAATAGGATATGACTAATAGTAACTTATATAGACATTATATAAACTAACTTAGCTTGGCTAACAGTAACTTATCTAGAAGTAGCCTGGTACTAACTTAGCCTGGCTAGCAGTAACTTATCTAGAAATAGCCTGGTCGTAGGCTAACTCAGACCAAAATCAAGAGAAAGGGTTAGAGAGAAAGGGAGAAGAAGAGGTAGATATGGTGTGACAGGCACAGTGTGTGTGTGTGTGTGTGTGTGTGTGTGTGTGTGTGTGTGTGTGTGTGTGTGTGTGTGTGTGTGTGTGTGTGTGTGTGTGTGTGTGTGTGTGTGTGTGTGTGTGTGTGTGTGTGTGCGTGCGTGCGTGCGTGCGTGCGTGCGTGCGTGCGTGCGTGCGTGCGTGCGTGCGTGTGTGTGTTGGCAGCCTGTCGCCCTCGGCTGTAACATTACCACACTTCTGCTCATCTTCAAAAGAGCCAAATCTAACTGACGCCTGCTGTGGAGTGTGTGTGTCTCTCTGTGTGAATGAGTGTGTGTGTCTTGCTGACGGTGTAGCTGGTTAATGTGGGGTGACACTCTTCCAGACAGCAGGTCTGAGACTAAATTACCATATTACCCTACCACCCAGGGCTGTGAGTGTCAAATCAAATTAAATCAAATCAAAATAAATGTTATTAGTCCCATGCTCCGGATACAACAGGTGTAGACATTACTGTGCAATGCTTACTTACAATGCAGAGTTAAAAAGTTTTCAAAAATTAAGGTAAATAAAAAAGGAACACAAAAAATAACAATAAGGAGGCTATATACAAGGAGTACTAGTCCTGAGTCAATGTGTAGGGATACCAGGTATTAATGAGGCTATATACAAGGAGTACTAGTCCTGAGTCAATGTGCAGGGATACCAGGTACTAATGAGGCTATATACAAGCAGTACTAGTCCTGAGTCAATGTGTAGGGATACCAGGTATTAATGAGGCTATATACAAGGAGTACTAGTCCTGAGTCAGGGATGTGAGGCTATATACAAGGGTACTAGTCCTGAGTCCAGGATATTAATGAGGCTATATACAAGGAGTACTAGTCCTGAGTCAATGTGCAGGGATACCAGGTAGTAATGAGTACTAGTCCTGAGTATATACAAGCAATGAGTAAACTAGTCCTGAGTCAATGTGCAGGGATACCAGGTACTAATGAGGCTATATACAAGGAGTACTCTTCCTGAGTCAATGTGCAGGGATACCAGGTAGTCATGAGGCTATAAACAAGGAGTACTAGTCCGGAGTCAATGTGCAGGGATACCAGGTAGTAATGAGGCTATAAACAAGGAGTACTAGTCCTGAGTCAATGTGCAGGGATACCAGGTAGTAATGAGGCTATATACAAGGAGTACTAGTCCTGAGTCAATGTGCAGGAATACCAGGTAATAATGAGGCTATATACAAGGAGTACTAGTCCTGAGTCAATGTGCAGGGATACCGGGTAGTAATGAGGCTATAAACAAGGAGAACTCGTCCTGAGTCAGGGGTGCGAGGTAGTAATAACACTATATAAAAGGAGTAACAGTACTGAGTCAATGTACAGGGTTACGAGGAAATTTAGGTAATATCGTTGAAGTCGGAAGGTTACTTACACCTAAGCCAAATACATTTAAACTCAGTTTTTTCACAATTCCTGACATTTAATCTAAGTGAAAAATCTCTGCCTTTGGTCAGTTAGGATCACCACTTTATTTTAAGAATGTGAAATGTCAGAATAAGAGCAGAGAGAATGATTTATTTCAGCTTTAATTTATTGTATCACATTCCCAGTGGGTCAGAAGTTTACATACACTCAATTAGTATTTGGAAGAATTGAATTTAAATGATTTAACTTGGGTCAGAATCTATGGGTGTGTGGGTAGAGACTAATCAGTGTGTGGGTAGAGTCTAGTCAGTGTGTGGGTAGAGTCTAGTCAGTGTGTGGGTAGAGACTAATCAGTGTGTGGGTAGAGTCTAGTCAGTGTGTGGGTAGAGACTAATCAGTGTGTGGGTAGAGTCTAGTCAGTGTGTGGGTAGAGACTAATCAGTGTGTGGGTAGAGTCTAGTCAGTGTGTGGGTAGAGACTAATCAGTGTGTGGGTAGAGTCTAGTCAGTGTGTGGGTAGAGACTAATCAGTGTGTGGGTAGAGTCTAGTCAGTGTGTGGGTAGAGTCTAGTCAGTGTGTGGGTAGAGACTAATCAGTGTGTGGGTAGAGTCTAGTCAGTGTGTGGGTAGAGTCTAGTCAGTGTGTGGGTAGAGTCTAGTCAGTGTGTGGGTAGAGACTAATCAGTGTGTGGGTAGAGTCTAGTCAGTGTGTGGGTAGAGACTAATCAGTGTGTGGGTAGAGTCTAGTCAGTGTGTGGGTAGAGTCCAGTTAGTGTGTGTAGAGTCCAGTCAGTGTGTGGGTAGAGTCCAGTCAGTGTGTGGGTAGAGTCCAGTCAGTGTGTGGGTAGAGTCTAGTCAGTGTGTGGGTAGAGTCTAGTGAGTGTGGGTAGAGTCTAGTCAGTGTGTGGGTAGAGTCTAATCAGTGTGTGTGTAGAGTCCAGTCAGTGTGTGGGTAGAGTCCAGTCAGTGTGGGTAGAGTCTAGTCAGTGTGTGGGTAGAGTCTAGTCAGTGTGTGGGTAGAGTCCAGTCAGTGTGTGGGTAGAGTCTAGTCAGTGTGTGGGTAGAGTCCAGTCAGTGTGTGGGTAGAGTCCAGTCAGTGTGTGGGTAGAGTCCAGTCAGTGTGTGGGTAGAGTCCAGTCAGTGTGTGGGTAGAGTCTAGTCAGTGTGTGGGTAGAGTCTAGTCAGTGTGTGGGTAGACTCTAGTCAGTGTGTGGGTAGAGTCCAGTCAGTGTGTGGGTAGAGTCCAGTCAGTGTGTGGGTAGAGTCCAGTCAGTGTGTGGGTAGAGTCCAGTCAGTGTGGGTAGAGTCTAGTCAGTGTGTGGGTAGAGTCTAGTCAGTGTGTGGGTAGAGTCTAGTCAATGTGTGGGTAGAGTCTAGTCAGTGTGTGGGTAGAGTCCAGTCAGTGTGTGGGTAGAGTCTAGTCAGTGTGTGGGTAGAGTCCAGTGAGTGTGTGGGTAGAGTCTAATGAGTGTGTGGGTAGAGTCTAGTCAGTGTGTGGGAAGAGTTTAGTCAGTGTGTGGGTAGAGTCCAGTCAGTGTGTGGGTAGAGTCCAGTGAGTGTGTGGGTAGAGTCTAGTCAGTGTGTGGGTAGAGTCTAGTCAGTGTGTGGGTAGAGTCTAGTCAATGTGTGGGTAGAGTCTAGTCAGTGTGTGGGTAGAGTCCAGTCAGTGTGTGGGTAGAGTCTAGTCAGTGTGTGGGTAGAGTCCAGTGAGTGTGTGGGTAGAGTCTAATGAGTGTGTGGGTAGAGTCTAGTCAGTGTGTGGGAAGAGTTTAGTCAGTGTGTGGGTAGAGTCCAGTCAGTGTGTGGGTAGAGTCCAGTGAGTGTGTGGGTAGAGTCTTTTGAGTGTGTGGGTAGAGTCTAGTCAGTGTGTGGGAAGAGTTTAGTCAGTGTGTGGGTAGAGTCCAGTCAGTGTGTGGGTAGAGTCCAGTCAGTGTGTGGGTAGAGTCTTTTGAGTGTGTGGGTAGAGTCTTTTGAGTGTGTGGGTAGAGTCTAGTGAGTCAGTGGGTAGTCTAGTCAGTGTGAGGGTAGAGTCCAGTGAGTTTGTAATAACACACCTTCTTTGCCCTCTTTGAGGATTGTACAGTGCCACCGTCGTGGAATGCTCACCATGACTGTGCCACCCCCTCCTTCTCAGTGGCTGACGTGAGTTAAACATTTCAACTCTTTAATCCTCGCAAGGCCTCTGGACTACATCCCTAGCCGTGTCCTCAGAGCATGCACAGACCAACTGGCCGGTTTGTTTACAGTCATATTTAATCTCTCCCTACCCCAGTCTGTTGTCCCAACATGCTTCAAGATGGCTAGCATTGTTCCCTTGCCAAAGAAGGCAACTATAACTGAACTAAATGACTACCGCCCCGTAGCACTCACTTCTTTCATCATGAAGTGCTTTGAGAGTGTCATGTTCTGACCTTAGTTCCTTTGTTTTGTCTTTTGTTTTAGTATGGTCAGGGTGTGAGTTGGGTGGGTTGTCTATGTTAGTTTTTCTATATTTTTCTATTTCTGTGTTTGGCCTGATATGGTTCTCAATCAGAGGCAGCTGTCAATCGTTGTCTCTGATTGAGAACCATATCTAGGTAGCCTGTTTTCAATTGTGTTTTGTGGGTGGTAATTTTCACTCTTTGTGTGTCTATGCACCAGATAGAACTGTTTCGGTTTTCACTTTGTTGTTTTGTAATTTGAAGTGTTCATTTCGGATTAATATTAAATAAGATGAACACTAACCATGCTGCGGTTTGGTCCTCTCCTCCTTCCACCCAAGACATTTACATTTACATTTACATCATTACAGAGAGGCTAGTCAAGGATCATATCACCGCCACCTTACCGGTCACCATAGACCCATTTCAGTTTGCATACTGCCCCAACAGGTCCACAGATGACTCAATCGCCATCACACTGCACACTGCCCTATCCCATCTGGACAAAAATAATACATACAGTTGATGACGGAAGTTTATATACACTTAGGTTGGAGTCATTAAAACTAGTTTTTCAGCCACTCCACAAATGTCTTGTTAACCTGTTGCGACGAGCAATCCCGTATCCGGGAGTGTAATTATCGCCTCAAGCTCATTACGATAACGCAACGTTAACTATTCATGAAAATCGCAAATGAAATGAAATAAATATATTGGCTCACAAGCTTAGCCTTTTGTTAACAACACTGTCATCTCAGATTTTCAAAAAATGCTTTTCAACCATAGCTACACAAGCATTTGTGTAAGAGTATTGATAGCGAGCATAGCATTAAGCCTAGCATTCAGCAGGCAACATTTTCCCAAAAACAAGAAAAGCATTCAAATAAAATAATTTACCTATGAAGAACTTCAGATGTTTTCAATGAGGAGACTCTCAGTTAGATAGCAAATGTGCAGTTTTTCCAAAAAGATTAATGTGTAGGAGAAATCGCTCCGTTTTCACATTTGGCTAAGAAAAACCCCCGAAAATTCAGCCATTACAACACAAACTTTTTCCAAATTAACTCCATAATATCGACAGAAACATGGCAAACGTTGTTTAGAATCAATCCTCAAGGTGTTTTTCACATATCTATTCGATGATAAGTCACTCTTGGCAGTTTGGTTTCTCCTCTGTTCAAAATGGAAAAATGCACGCACCTGGAGATTACGCAATAGTTTAGACGGAGGACACCGAGCGGACACCTGGTAAATGTAGTCTCTTATGGTCAATTTTCCAATGATATGCCTACAAATACGTCACAATGCTGCAAACACCTTGGGGAAACGACAGAAAGTGTAGGCTCATTCCTTGCACATTCACAGCCATATAAGGAGACATTGGAACACGACTCCTCAAAAATCTGTCTCACTTCCTGTATGAAATTTCATCTTGGTTTCGCCTGTAGCATTAGTTCTGTGGCACTCACAGATAATATCTTTGCAGTTTTGGAAACGTCAGAGTGTTTTCTTTCCAGAGCTGTCAATTATATGCATAGTCGAGCATCTTTATTGACAAAATATCTTGTTTAAAACGGGAACATTTTTCATCCAAAAATGAAATACTGCCCCCAGAGGTTCAAGAGGTTAACAAACTATAGTGTTGGCAAGTCAGTTAGGGTATCTACTTTGTGCGTAACACAAGTAATTTCAAACAATTGTTTACATACAGAAGCTCCAAGAAGCTTGGAGGTGTACCTGTGGATGTATTTGAAGGCCTACCTTCAAACTCATTGCCTCATTGCTTGACATCATGGAAAAATCAAAAGAAATCAGCCAAGACCTGAAAAAACATTGTAGACCTCCACAAGTCTGGTTCATCCTTGGGAGCAATTTCCAAACGCCTGAAGGTACCACGTTCATCTGTACAAACAATAGTACGCAAGTATAAACACCATGGAACCACGCAGCCGTCAAACCTCTCAGGAAGGAGATACGTTCTGTCTCCTAGAGTCGAACGTACTTTAGTGCGAAAAGTGCAAATCAATCCCAGAACAACAGCAAAGGACCTTGTGAAGATGCTGGAGAAGACAGATACAAAGGTATTTATTTCCACAGTAAAACAAGTCCTAAATCGACAGCAAGGAAAAAGCCACTGCTCCATATTCACCATAAAAAAGCCAGACTATGGTTTGCAACTGCACATGGGGACAAAGATCATGCTTTTTGGAGAAATATCCTCTGGTCTGATGAAAAGAAAATTGATTTTTTGGGCCCTAATGACCATCGTTATTTTTCGAGGAAAAAGGGGGAGGCATGTAAGCCGAAGAACACCATCCCAACCTTGAAGAATGGCGGTGGCAGCATCATGTTGTGGGGGTGCTTTGCTGCAGGAGGGACTGGTGCACTTCACAAAATAGATGGCATCATGAGGACGGAAAATTATGTGGATATATTGAAGCTACATCTCAAGACGTCAGTCAGGTAGTTAAAGCCTGGTCGCAAATGGGTCTTCCAAATGGACAATAAAAACAAGCATACTTCCAAAGTTGTGGCAAAATGCTTTAGGACAACATAGTCAAGGTATTGGAGTGGCCATTACAAAGCTCTGACCCGAGTCCTATAGAAAATGTGTAGGCAGAACTGAAAAAGCATGTGCGAGCAAGGAGGCCTTACAAACCTGATTCAGTTACACCAGCTCTGTCGGGAGGAAGGGGCCAAAATTCACACAACTTATTGTGGGAATCTTGTGGAAGGCTACCCGAAATATTTGACCCAACTTAAACAATTTAAAGGCAATGCTACCATATTTGACCCAAGTTCAACAATTTAAAGGGAATTTGACCAAATTCTAATTCAGTGCATGCAAACTTCTGACGAAAGAAATGTGATGAAAAAAATCAAAGCTGAAATGAATCACCCTCTCTACTATTATTCTGACATGTCACATTCCTAAAATGAAGTGGTGATCCTAACTGACCTAAAACATTTTACTGGGATTAAATGTCAGAAATTGTGATAAACTGAGTTTAAATGTATTTAAATGTATTTAAGGTGTATGTACACTTCCGAAATCAACTGTATGTAAAAATGCTATTCATTGACTAAAGCTCAGGATTCAACACCATAGTACCCTCCAAGCTCATTATCAAGCTGGAGGCCCTGGTCTCAACCCCTCCCTGGGCAACTGAGTCCTGGACTTTCTGATATATAGGAGGCTGAAGAAATTTGGCCTGTCACAACAGTGGTAGGCTTGATTACCAACAACGACGAGACGGCCTACAGGGAGGAGGTGAGGGCCCTCGGAGTGTGGTGTCAGGAAAATAACCTCACACTCAACGTCAACAAAACTAAGGAGATGATTGTGGACTTCAGGAAACAGCAGAGGGAACACCCCCCTATCCACATCGATGGAACAGTAGTGGAGAGGGTAGCAAGTTTTACGTTCCTCGGCATACACATCACAGACAAACTGAATTGGTCCACTCAGACAGACAGCATCGTGAAGAAGGTGCAGCAGCGCCTCTTCAACCTCAGGAGGCTGAAGAAATTTGGCTTGTCACCAAAAGCACTCACAAACTTCTACAGATGCACAATCGAGAGCATCCTGGCGGGCTGTATCACCGCCTGGTACGGCAACTGCACCGCCCTCAACCGCAAAGCTCTCCAGAGGGTGGTTCGGTCTGCACAACGCATCACTGGGGGAAAACTACCTGCCCTACATGACATCTAAAGCACCCGATGTCACCGGAAGGCCAAAAAGATCATCAAGGACAACAACCACCCGAGCCACTGTCTGTTCACACTGCTATCATCCAGAAGGTGAGGTCAGTACAGGTGCATCAAAGCTGGGACGGAGAGATTGAAAACAGCTTCCATCTCAAGGCCATCAGACTGTTAAATAGCTATTACTAACTCAGTGAGGCTGCTGCCTACACTGAGGCCCAATCACTGGACACTTTAAATTCTTATGGCTGCAGGGGCACTATTGAGCAGCTTGGATGAAAGGTGCCCAGGGGTGCCCAGAGTAAACGGCCTGCTCCTCAGTCTCAGTTGCTAATATATGCATATTATTATTAGTATTGAATAGAAAACACTCTGAAGTTTCTAAAACTGTTTGAATGATGTCTGTGAGTATAACAACTCATATGGCAGGCAAAAACCTGAGAATAAATCCAAACAGGAAGTGAGAAATCTGAGGTTGGTATATATTCAACCCATTCCCTATTGAAATCCCCCTGAGATATGAATGAAGATTCACTTCCTAGGGCTTCCACTAGATGTCAACCGTCTATAGCAATTTGAATGAGGCTTCTATTGTGTTGTGGGACTGATTGAGAGGGGAATGAGTCAGACTACTGGCAGAGAGCCAGTTCCAGGTCACGCGCATACCGCATGATAAATTCCTGCGTTACGTTCCTCTTCAAGACACAAAGGAATTCTCCGGTTGGAACTTTATTGAAGATTTATGATAAAAACATCCTAATGATTGATTCTGTACTTAGTTTGAAATGTTTCTTCGACCTGTAATATAAGTTTTTGAAGATTTTGTCAGAAAAAATGGTCGACAAGCACCAGCGTTTGGACAGGTGTACCAAATGAGCTAACACAAGTAGCTAATTGGACATAAATAACGGACATTATCGAACAAATCAAGCATTTATTGTGGACCTGGGATTCCTGGGAGTGCATTCTGATGAAAATCAAAGGTAAGGGAATATTTAGCATGTAATTTATGGTTTATGTTGACTACAACATGGCGGTAAATTTGACTTGATTGTTCTGAGAGCCGTCTCAGATTATTGCATGGTTTGCTTTTTCCGTAAAGTTTTTTTTAAATCTGACACAGCGGTTGCATTAAGGAGAGGTATATCTATAAATTCATGTGTATAACTTGTATTATCATCTACATTTATGATGAGTATTTCTGTTGAATCGATGGGGCTATGCAAAATCACTGGATGTTTTTGGAACTAGTGAATGTAACGTGCCAATGTAAACTCAGATGTTTGATATAAATATGAACTTTATCAAACAAAACATACATGTATTGTGTAACATGAAGTCCTATGAGTGTCATCTGATGAAGATCATCATAGGTTAGTGATTCATTTTATCTCTATTTGTGCTTTTTGTGACTCCTCTCTTTGGCTGGGAAATGGCTGTTTTTATTGTGGTTTGGTGGTGGCCTAACATAATAGTTTGTGGTGCTTTCGCCGTAAAGCTTATTTGAAATCGGACACTGTGGTGAGATTAACAACAAGACTACTTTTAAAACGATATAAGATACATGTCTGTTTGAGGAATTTAATTGTGAGATTTCTGTTGTTTTGAATTTGGCACCCTGCAATTTCACTGACTGCAGCCCAAAGAGGTTTTAATAAATGGATCAATAGTCACTTTAAATAATGCCTCTTTAATAAATTATATGAACTTTAATAATGTTACATATCTTACATTACATATATACTGTATTGAGACCCAATCACTGGACACTTTAATAAATGGCCCGCGAGTCACTTTAAACAATGCCACTTTAAACAATGCCACTTTAAAAATGTTTACATATCTTACATTACTAACCTCCAGAAGAGCTTCAATGCCAATCAACTCTCCTTCTGTGGCCTCCAACTGCTCTTAAATGCAAGTTAAACTAAATGCATGCTCTTCAACCGATCGCTACCAGCATCACTACTCTGGACGGATCTGACTTAGAATATGTGGACATCTACAAATACCTAGGTGTCTGGTTAGACTGTAAACTCTCCTTCCAGACTCACATTAATCATCTCCAATCCAAAATTAAACCTAGAATATAATTCCTACTTCGCAGCAAAGCATCCTTCACTCACGCTGCCCAACATACCCTCGTAAAACTAACTATACTACCGATCCTTGACTTCGCCGATATCATTTACAAAACAGCCTCCAACACTCGACTCAGCAAATTGGATGTTGTTTATCACAGTGCCATCCGTTTTGTCACCAAAGCCCCTGTAACGGCAAAACGCGGCTGACTGGCAGATTTGGAAGAGTCTGGCTGACTGGCAGATCTGGAAGAGCCTGGTTGACTGGCAGATCTGGAAGATTCTGGCTGACTGGCAGATCTGGAAGAATTTGGCTGACTGGCAGATCTGGAAGATCTGGCTGCTCCATGCTGACTGGCGGCTCTGGCTGCTGCATGTAGGCTGACAGCTCTGGCGGCTTCTTACAGACTAGCAGCTCTTGCGGCTCCATGCAGACTGGCAGCACCTTGCAGACTGGCAGCTCCTTGCAGACTGGCAGCTCCTTGCAGAATGACAGCTCCTTGCAGACTGACAGCTCCTTGCAGACTGACAGCTCTGGCTGCTTTATGCAGACTGACAGCTCTGGCTGCTTCATGCAGACTGACAGCTCTGACTGCTCCATGCAGGCTGGCAGCTCTGGCTGCTCCATGCAGGCTGGCAGCACCTTGCAGACTGACAGCTCCTTGCAGACTGGCAGCTCCTTGCAGACTGACAGCTCCTTGCAGACTGACAGCTCTGGCTGCTTCATGCAGACTGACAGCTCTGGCTGCTTCATTCAGACTGACAGCTCTGACTGCTCCATGCAGGCTGGCAGCTCTGGCTGCTCCATGCAGACTGACAGCTCTGGCTGCTCCATGCAGACTGACAGCTCTGACTGCTCCATGCAGGCTGGCAGCTCTGGCTGCTCCATGCAGGCTGGCAGCACCTTGCAGACTGACAGCTCTGGCTGCTCCATGCAGACTGACAGCTCTGGCTGCTCCATGTAGACTGGCAGCTCTGACTGCTCCATGCAGACTGACATCTCTGGCTGCTCCATGCAGACTGACAGCTCTGACTGCTCCATGCAGGCTGGCAGCTCTGGCTGCTCCATGCAGGCTGGCAGCACCTTGCAGACTGACAGCTCCTTGCAGACTGGAAGCTCCTTGCAGACTGACAGCTCCTTGCAGACTGACAGCTCTGGCTGCTCCTTGCAGACTGACAGCTCTGGCTGCTTCATGCAGACTGACAGCTCTGGCTGCTTCATGCAGACTGACAGCTCTGACTGCTCCATGCAGACTGACAGCTCTGACTGCTCCATGCAGGCTGGCAGCTCTGGCTGCTCCATGCAGACTGACAGCTCTGGCTGCTCCATGCAGACTGACAGCTCTGACTGCTCCATGCAGGCTGGCAGCTCTGGCTGCTCCATGCAGGCTGGCAGCACCTTGCAGACTGACAGCTCTGGCTGCTCCATGCAGACTGACAGCTCTGGCTGCTCCATGTAGACTGGCAGCTCTGGTTGCTCTATAAAGACTGACAGCTCTGGCTGCTCCATGTAGACTGGCAGCTCTGGCTGCCCCATGCAGACTGACAGCTCTGACTGCTCCATGCAGGCTGGTAGCTCTGACTGCTCCATGCAGGCTGGAAGCTCTGGCTGTGCTGAACAGACAGGAGACTCCGGTAGCGCAGGAGAGGAGAAAGGCTCTGATAGCGCTGAACAGGCGGGAGGCTCCGGCAGCGCAGAAGAGGCGAGGCGCACTGTAGGCCTGATGTGTGGTGCTGGCACTGGTGGTCCTGGGCCGAGGACACGCACAGGAAGCCTGGTGCGGGGAGCTGCTACCGGAGGGCTGGTGTGTGGAGATTGCACAGGATGGGCTAGACCGTGAAGGCGTACTGGAGATCTTGAGAGCAGTGTTGGCACAGGACGTGCAAGGCTAGGGATGTACACAGGAGGCCTGGTGTGTGAGGCTGGCACCAACTTCACCAGCCGACTAACACGCACCTCAGGACGAGTATGGAGCGCTGACCCAGTTGCCATCAAATCGCTGACACGTTCCGTCGGGCGAATTCCATGCAAAAAGCACCAACACAGCAACTCCCTCATTTCTCTCTCCTCCAATTTCCCCATTAACTCCTTCACAGTCTCTGCTTCGCTCACCTCCAACACCGGTTCTGGGCTCCTCCTTGGCTCCTCACTATAAACAGGGAGAGTTGGCTCAGGTCTGACTCCTGACTCTGCCACACTCTCCCTGAGCCTCCCCCAAGAAATATTTGGGGCTGACTCTCAGGCTTCCTTGCCAACCGTGTTCCCTCATATCGCCGGCTCCTCTCTTATTACGCATCTCCTCTTTGGGCTGCTCCTGCCTGTTGACACGCTGCTTGGTCCGTTTACGGTGGGTGATTCTGTAACAGTTCTCTTGTGGTGAAGGAGAGTCGGACCAAAATGCAGCGTGTAGATTGCGATCCATGTTTATTGAAACAAACGTAACACAAATCTAAAATATGAACACTACAAAACAAGAAACGTAACGAAAACCGAAACAGCCTATACTTGTGTAAACTAACACAGAACAAGGACATCAGGACACTAAGGACAATCACCCACAACACAACCAAAGCATATGGCTGCCTAAATATGGTTCCCAATCAGAGACAACGATAAACACCTGCCTCTGATTGAGAACCACTTCAGACAGCCATAGACTTACCTAGAACACCCCACTAAGCTACAATCCCCCTACATACACACCACATACAAAAACCCATGTCACACCCTGGCCTGAACAAATAAATGAAGATAAACACAAAATACTTCGACCAGGGCGTGACAGCCCCATATACTACCCACCACTGCGACCTGTATGGTCTCGTTGGCTGCTCCTTGCTTCATATCCATTGCCAAACGCATCTATAAGTCTTTGCTAGGTAAAGCCCCACCTTATCTCAGCTCAATGGTCACCATAGCAGTACCCACCCATATCACATGCTCCAGCAGTTATATTTCACTGGTTACCCCCAAAACCAATTTTTCTTTTGGCTGCCTTACCTTCCAATTCTCTGCTGCCAATGAAAGGAACGAATTGCAAAAGAAGCTGGAGACTCATATCTCCCTCACTAACTTTAAGCTCCAGCTGTCAGAGCAGCTTACCGATCATTGCACCTGTACACAGCCCATCTGTGAATAGCCCATCCAACTACCTCATCCCCATACTGTTATTTATTTTTTATTTGTTTTCTCCTTTGCACCCCAGTATCTCTACTTGCACACTCATCTTCTGCGCACCTATCACTCCAGTGTTTAATTGCTATATTGTAATTACTTCACCACCATGTCCTATTTATTGCCTTTACCTCCCTTATCCTACCTAATTTACACACACTGTATATAGACTTTTTCCACTGTATTATCGAATGTATGTTTTGTTAATTCCATGTGTAACTCTGTGTGGTTGATTGTGTCGCACTGCTTTGTTTTATCTTGGCCAGGTCGCAGTTGTAAATGAGAACTTGTTCTCAACTAGCCTATGGTGACCAGCGAGCTGAGATAAGGTGGGACTTTACCTAGCAGGGTCTTGTAGATGACATGGAGCCAGTGGGTTTGGCGATGAGTATGAAGCGAGGGCCAGCCAACGAGAGTGTACAGGTCACAATGGTGGGTAGTATATGGGGCTTTGGTGACAAAACGGATTGCACTGTGATAAACTGCATCCAATTTGTTGAGTAGGGTATTGGAGGCTATTTTGTAAATGGCATCGCCAAAGTCGAGGATTGGTAGGATGGTCAGTTTTACAAGGGTATGTTTGGCAGCATGAGTGAAGGATGCATTGTTGCGAAATAGGAAGCCAATTCTAGATTTAACTTTGGATTGGAGATGTTTGATATGGGTCTGGAAGGAGAGTTTAACCAGTCTAACCAGACACCTAAGTATTTGTAGTTGTCCACGTATTCTAAGTTATGGTATAGGGGACGGTTGCATCTGTCGTGGAAGGATCAGAATTTGTTGGTAACATTTGTAAGATGTTTAATATTCATCAAATGTGTGTAAGTTACTTCTCATCAGAATGGTATTTTTGATAATACTGTGGCGAGGTTGCAGTTATCTGTTCTATGTCAAAACTAAGTTGCATGGGCCGCAGAGAGAGGAGAGGTCAAAGTGTCATCATGTGTAAACATATCTTTTACTCCCTACCTTTTCTAGTGGGGAAAGAAGGGTGGCAGTGTCCGGAATCATTCTATGCTCCCTCTAATGTTGTTTTTATCTTAACCTATAGCCTCACTCTCCTCTCCGTGAGTTTGTCCAGGAGGTTGTATTTTGAGTTGGTTGTATCTAAATGAGAATTTGATATATACCTGTTGATATGGAGGATTTGGTTTATGGTTCTGGGGTTTGGGAAAGGAGACAAAGCTGAACGATGAATTATGTCTATGCTGTCTGACTAAGTGTGTCCTCTTCTGGCTGTGCCGGGTGGAGATTATAACAGAACATGGCCAAGATGTTCAAATGATCATAAATTACCAGCATGGTCGAATAATAGTAAGGCAGAACAGTTGAAACTGGAGCAGCAGCATGGCCAGGTGGACTGGGGACAGCAAGGAGTCATCATGTCAGGTAGTCCTGGGGCATGGTCCTAGGGCTCAGGTCCTCCGAGAGAGGGAAAGAAAGAGAGAAGGAGAAAATTAGAGAACGCACACTTAGATTCACACAGGACAGCGAATAGGACAGGAGAAGTACTCCAGATATAACAAACTGACCCTAGCCCCCCGACACATAAACTACTGCAGCATAAATACTGGAGGCTGAGACAGGAGGGGTCAGGAGACACTGTGGCCCCATCCGAGGACACCCCCGGACAGGGCCAAACAGGAAGGATATAACCCCACCCACTTTGCCAAAGCACAGCCCCCACACCACTAGAGGGATATCTTCAACCACCAACTTACCATCCTGAGACAAGGCTGAGTATAGCCCACAAAGATCTCCGCCACGACACAACCAAAGGGGGGGGCGCCAACCCAGACAGGATGACCACAACAGTGAATCAACCCACTCAGGTGACGCACCCCCTCCAGGGATGGCATGAGAGAGCCCCAGTAAGCCAGTGACTCAGCCCCTGTAATAGGGTTAGAGGCAGAGAATCCCAGTGGAAAGAGGGGAACCGGCCAGGCAGAGACAGCAAGGGCGGTTCATTGCTCCAGAGCCTTTCCGTTCACATTCCCACTCCTGGGCCAGACTACACTCAATCATATGACCCACTGAAGAGATGTGTCTTCAATAAAGACTTAAAGGTTGAGACCGAGTTTGCGTCTCTGACATGGGTAGGCAGACCGTTCCATGGAGCTCTATAGGAGAAAGCCCTGCCTCCAGCTGTTTGCTTAGAAATTCTAGGGACAATTAGGAGGCCTGCGTCTTGTGACCGTAGCGTACGTGTAGGTATGTACGGCAGGACTAAATCAGAGAGATAGGTAGGAGCAAGCCCTTGCTTTGACAGGAAGCCAGTGTAGAGAGGCTAGCACTGGAGTAATATGATCAAATTTTTTTTGGTTCTAGTCAGGATTCTAGCAGCCGTATTTAGCACTAACTGAAGTTTATTTAGTGCTTTATCCGGGTAGCCGGAAAGTAGAGCATTGCAGTAGTCTAACCAAGAAGTGACAAAAGCATGGATACATTTTTTTGCATCAGTTTTGGACAGAAAGTTTCTGATTTTTGCAATGTTACGTAGATGGAAAAAATCTGTCCTCGAAATGGTCTTGATATGTTCTTCAAAAGAGAGATCAGGGTCCAGAGTAACGCCGAGGTCCTTCACAGTTTTATTTGAGATGACTGTACAACCATTAAGATTAATTGTCAGATTCAACAGAAGATCTCTTTGTTTCTTGGGACCTAGAACAAGCATCTCTGTTTTGTCCGAGTTTAATAGTAGAAAGTTTGCAGCCATCCACTTCCTTATGTCTCAAACACATGCTTCTAGCAAGGGCAATTTTGGGGCTTCACCATGTTTCATTGAAATGTACAGCTGTGTGTCATCCGCATAGCCGCAAAAGTTAACATTATGTTGTCGAATAACATTCCCAAGAGGTAAAATATATAGTGAAAACAATAGTGGTCCTAAAACGGAACCTTGAGAAACACCGAAATTTACAGTTGATTTGTCAGAGGAGAAACCATTCACAGAGACAAACTGATATCTTTCCGACAGATAAGATCTAAACCAGGCCAGAACATGTCCGTGTAGACCAATTTGGGTTTCCAATCTCTCCAAAAGAATGTGGTGATCGATGGTATCAAAAGCAGCACTAAGGTCTAGGAGCGCGAGGACAGATGCAGAGCCTTGGTCCGATGCCATTAAAATGTCATTTACCACCTTCACAAGTGCAGTCTCAGTGCTATGATGGGGTCTAAAACCAGACTGAAGCATTTCGTATACATTCTTTGTCTTCAGGAACGCAGTGAGTTGCTGCGCAACAGCCTTCTCTAAAATGTTTGAGAGTAATGGAAGATTTGAAATAGGCCGATAGTTTTTAATATTTTCTGGGTCAAGCTTTGGCTTTTTCAAGAGAGGCTTTATTACTGCCACTTTTAGTGAGTTTGGTACACATCCGGTGGATAGAGAGCCGTTTATTATGTTCAACATAGGAGGGCCAAGCACAGGAAGCAGCTCTTTCAGTAGTTCCCGGGACCACCCATACGTAGAATGTATGCACACATGACTGTAAGTCGCTTTGGATAAAAGCGTCTGCTAAATGGCATATATTATTATTATTATTATTATTATATTATAGTTTAGTAGGAATAGGGTCCAGTATGCAGCTTGAAGGTTTAGAGGCCATGATTATTTTCATCATTGTGTCAAGAGATATAGTCCTAAAACACTTGAGCGTCTCTCTTGATCCTAGGTCCTGGCAGACACGTGCTGTTCTGAGACATGTTTAACCCATGTGCTGTTCTGAGACATGTTTAACACATGTGCTGTTCTGAGACATGTTTAACCCATGTGCTGTTCTGAAACATGTTTAACCCATGTGCTATTCTGAGACATGTTTAACCAACGTGCTGTTCTGAGACATGTTTAACCCATGTGCTATTCTGAGACATGTTTAACCCATGTGCTATTCTGAGACATGTTTAACCCATGTGCTATTCTGAGACATGTTTAACCCATGTGCTGTTCTGAGACATGTTTAACCCATGTGCTGTTCTGAGACATGTTTAACACATGTGCTATTCTGAGACATGTTTAACCCATGTGCTATTCTGAGACATGTTTAACCCATGTGCTGTTCTGAGACATGTTTAACCCATGTGCTATTCTGAGACATGTTTAACCCATGTGCTGTTCTGAGACATGTTTAACCCATGTGCTATTCTGAGACATGTTTAACGCATGTGCTGTTCTGAGACATGTTTAACCCATGTGCTGTTCTGAGACATGTTTAACCAACGTGCTGTTCTGAGACATGTTTAACCAACGTGCTGTTCTGAGACATGTTTAACACACGTGCTGTTCTGAGACATGTCTAACCCATGTGCTGTTCCTAGACATTTTAACCCATGTGCTGTTCTGAGACATGTCTAACCCATGTGCTGTTCTGAGACATGTTTAACCCATGTGCTGTTCTGAGACATGTTTATCCCATGTGCTGTAAACATCTGACATCGTCACCAGTCTGACTCAGGAATCAGACAGCTCTGGATCAAGAAGGCTTAAGGTGTGTGTACCTGTAGATGTACGGTATATTAGAGTGAAATGTTAGAGTATCCAGATTTTCAGAATTCTACAGTTATATCTAACCAACCAAACCTCATTACACACACACACTGTGTGAGTGAAAATGCTACTGGGTTAGAGGATAATTGCCAAACCGTTGGGACCTGAGCTCTGGTTAGCCTGTCAAAGCAGGCGTGACAAAATCTCTCCAATCAACGAGAGAGAGAGAGAGAGAGAGAGAGAGAGAGAGAGAGAGTTTAAAAACGTGTAGTTTATATCAGCAATTTCTAACCCTAACCCAACGAGAGTGAGAGTTTAACATCTCACAATTTATATCATCCTTTTCTCATATTTAACCCTAACCCTAATCCTAACCCAAAAACAGAGAGAGAGAGAGAGAGAGAGAGAGTTTAACATTATATAGTTTGTATCATTCCTTTTCTAAACCTAACCCTAACCCAACGAGAGATGGAGAGAGAGAGATTTAACATCTTGTAGTTTATATCATCCCTTTTCTAAACCTAACCCAACGAGAGATGGAGAGAGAGAGATTTAACATCTTGTAGTTTATATCATCCCTTTTCTAAACCTAACCCAAACCCAACGAGAGATGGAGAGAGAGAGACATTTAACATCTTGTAGTTTATATCATTCCTTTTCTAAACCGAACCCAACGAGAGATGGAGAGAGAGAGATTTAACATCTTCTAGTTTATATCATCCCTTTTCTAAACCTAACCCGAACCCAATGAGAGATGGAGAGAGAGAGATTTAACATCTTGTAGTTTCTATCATCCCTTTTGTAAACCTAACCCAACGAGAGATGGAGAGAGAGAGAGAGAGAGAGATTTAACATCTTGTAGTTTATATCATCCCTTTTCTAAACCGAACCCAACAAGAGATGGAGAGAGAGAGAGAGATTTAACATCTTGTAGTTTATATCATCCCTTTTCTAAACCTAACCCAACGAGAGATGAGAGATTGAACATTTTGTAGTTTGTATCATCCCTTTTCTAAACCTAACCCGAACCCAATGAGAGATGGAGAGAGAGAGAGAGATTTAACATCTTGTAGTTTATATCATCCCTTTTCTAAACCTAACCCAACGAGAGATGGAGAGAGAGAGATTTAACATCTTGTAGTTTTTATCATCCCTTTTCTAAACCTAACCCAACGAGAGATGGAGAGAGAGATTTAACATCTTGTAGTTTATATCATCCCTTTTCTAAACCTAACCCGAACCCAACGAGAGATGGAGGGAGAGAGAGTTTACCATTTTATAGTTTATTTAATCCCTTTCTAACCCTAAATCAATGAGAGATGGAGAGAGAGAGAGAGAGAGAGAGAGAGAGAGAGAGAGAGAGAGAGAGAGAGAGAGAGAGAGAGAGAGAGAGAGAGAGAGAGATTTAACCTCTTGCTCCTACCTGACATAGAAAACTACGCCAGATAACAGAAATACTCATCATAAACTTTGACGAAAGATACATGTTCTACATATAATTAGAAAGATACATTAAAACCTGTTAACCTCTTGCTCCTACCTGACACGCAGGCGTCCCATCTAGACATCTGGAAATGCAAATGCGCTACGCTAAATGCTAATAGTACTAGTTAAAACTCAAACGTTCATTAAAATACACATGCAGGGTATTGAATTAAACTACACTCGTTGTGAACCCAGGCAACAAGTCAGATTTTTAAAATGCTTTTTGGCGAGAGCATGAGAAGCTATTATCTGATAGCATGTAACACCCCAAAAGACCAGCAGGGGACGTAAATAATAACAATATCAAAATAATTAGCATAGTCGTCGCTACACAAACCGCACAAATAAAATATAAAACATTCATTACCTTTGACCATCTTCTTTGTTGGCACTCCTAGATGTCCCATTATCACTATTGGGTCTTTTTTTCCGATTAAATCGGTCCATATATAGCCTAGATATCGATCTATGAAGACTGTGTGATAAACAAAAAAAATAGCGTCTTATAACGTAACGTCATTTTTTTTAATTAAAAAAGTTGATGATAAACTTTCACAAAACACATCGAAATACTTTTGTAATGCAACTTTAGGTATTAGTAAACATTAATAAACGATCAAATTGATCACGAGGCGAAGTATATTCTTTAGCTGTCAGTGTCTGGGTAAATCTCAACCAAAATATCCGGTCGGAGACCGGAAGAAATGCGCTGCCTTGCGTCTGTTTGACCAAGAAACAAATAGTAGGCAAATGACAAGACTCTAGACAACATTTTTTAATTTATTTTATTTCACCTTTATTTAACCAGGTAGGCTAGTTGAGAACAGGTTCTCATTTGCAACTGCGACCTGGCCAAGATAAAGCATAGCAGTGTGAACAGACAACACAGAGTTACACATGGAGTAAACAATTAACAAGTCAATAACACAGAGAAAAAAAAAGGGGGAGTCTATATACAATGTGTGCAAAAGGCATGAGGAGGTAGGCGAATAATTACAATATTGCAGATTAACACTGGAGTGATAAATGATCATGTACAGGTAGAGATATTGGTGTGCAAAAGAGCAGAAAAGTAAATAAATAAAAACTGTGGGGATGAGGTAGGTGAAAATGGGTGTGCTATTTACCAATAGATTATGTACAGCTGCAGCGATCGGTTAGCTGCTCAGCTAGCTGATGTTTGAAGTTGGTGAGGGAGATAAAAGTCTCCAACTTCAGCGATTTTTGCAATTCGTTCCAGTCACAGGCAGCAGAGTACTGGAACGAAAGGCGACTGAATGAGGTGTTGGTTTTAGGGATGATCAATGAGATACACCTGCTGGAGCGCGTGCTACGGATGGGTGTTGCCATCGTGACCAGTGAGCTGAGATAAGGCGGAGCTTTGCCTAGCATGGCCTTGTAGATGACCAGGAGCCAGTGGGTCTGGCGACGAATATGTAGCGAGGGCCAGCCGACTAGAGCATACAAGTCGCAGTGGTGGGTAGTATAAGGTGCTTTAGTGACAAAACGGATGGCACTGTGATAAACTGCATCCAGTTTGCTGAGTAGAGTGTTGGAAGCAATTTTGTAGATGACGTCGCCGAAGTCGAGGATCGGTAGGATAGTCAGTTTTACTAGGGTAAGCTTGGCAGCGTGAGTGAAGGAGGTTTTGTTGCGGAATAGAAAGCCGATTCTTGATTTGATTTTCGATTGGAGATGTTTGATATGGGTCTGGAAGGAGAGTTTGCAGTCTAGCCAGACACCTAGGTACTTATAGGTGTCCACATATTCAAGGTCGGAGCCATCCAGTGTGGTGATGCTAGTTGGGCATGCGGGTGCAGGCAGCGATCGGTTGAAAAGCATGCATTTGGTTTTACTAGCGTTTAAGAGCAGTTGGAGGCCACGGAAGGAGTGTTGTATGGCATTGAAGCTCGATTGGAGGTTAGATAGCACAGTGTCCAATGACGGGCCGAAAGTGTATACAATGGTGTCGTGTGGAAGCTGTAGGTATTGCAACCTCAGCCCTATTGAATGTGGTTCACCTTTATCAATGGGTTCAAGTCGCGCATGGATGTATTTTTCCATTTTCAGTGATCAGACTTTCCTGCACTTTTCGATGAAACGCACATTCTGTTATAGTCACAGCCGTGATTTAACCAGTTTTATAAACGTCTGAGTGTTTTCTATCCACACATACTAATCATATGCATATACTAAATCAAATCAAATCAAATCAAATTGTATTTTTCACATACACATGGTTAGCAGATGTTAAATGCGAGTGTAGCGAAATGCTTGTGCTTCTAGTTCCGACAATGCAGTGATAACCAACAAGTAATCTAACTAACAATTCCAAAACTACTGTCTTATACACAGTGTAAGGGGATAAGGAACATGTACATAAGGATATATGAATGAGTGATGGTACAGAGCAGCATACAGTAGATGGTATCGAGTACAGTATATACATATGAGATGAGTGTGTAGACAAAGTAAACAAAGTGGCATAGTTAAAGTGGCTAGTGATACATGTGTTACATAAGGATGCAGTCGATGATGTAGAGTACAGTATATACGTATGCATATGAGATGAATAATGTAGGGTAAGTAACATTATATAAGGTAGCATTGTTTAAAGTGGCTAGTGATATATTTACATCATTTCCCATCAATTCCCGTTATTAAAATGGCTGGAGTTGGGTCAGTGTCAATGACAGTGTGTTGGCAGCAGCCACTCAATGTTAGTGGTGGCTGTTTAACAGTCTGATGGCCTTGAGATAGAAGCTGTTTTTCAGTCTCTCGGTCCCAGCTTTGATGCACCTGTACTGACCTCGCCTTCTGGATGATAGCGGGGTGAACAGGCAGTGGTTCGGGTGGTTGATGTCCTTGATGATCTTTATGGCCTTCCTGTAACAACGGGTGGTGTAGGTGTCCTGGAGGGCAGGTAGTTTGCCCCCGGTGATGCGTTGTGCAGTCCTCACTACCCTCTGGAGAGCCTTACGGTTGAGGGCGGAGCAGTTGCCGTACCAGGCGGTGATACAGCCCGCCAGGATGCTCTCGATTGTGCATCTGTAGAAGTTTGTGAGTGCTTTTGGTGACAAGCCGAATTTCTTCAGCCTCCTGAGGTTGAATAGGCGCTGCTGCGCCTTCTTCACGACGCTGTCAGTGTGAGTGGACCAATTCAGTTTGTCTGTGATGTGTATGCCGAGGAACTTAAAACTAGCTACCCTCTCCACTACTGTTCCATCAATGTGGATAGGGGGGTGTTCCCTCTGCTGTTTCCTGAAGTCCACAATCATCTCCTTAGTTTTGTTGACGTTGAGTGTGAGGTTATTTTCCTGACACCACACTCCGAGGGCCCTCACCTCCTCCTCCTCCTCACCTCCTCCCTGTAGGCCGTCTCGTCGTTGTTGGTAATCAAGCCTACCACTGTTGTGTCGTCCGCAAACTTGATGATTGAGTTGGAGGCGTGCGTGGCCACGTCGTGGGTGAACAGGGAGTACAGGAGAGGGCTCAGAACGCACCCTTGTGGGGCCCCCGTGTTGAGGATCAGCGGGGAGGAGATGTTGTTGCCTACCCTCACCACCTGGGGGCGGCCCGTCAGGAAGTCCAGTACCCAGTTGCACAGGGCGGGGTCGAGACCCAGGGTCTCGAGCTTGATGAAGAGCTTGGAGGGTACTATGGTGTTGAATGCCGAGCTGTAGTCGATGAACAGCATTCTCACATAGGTATTCCTCTTGTCCAGGTGGGTTAGGGCAGTGTGCAGTGTGGCTGAGATTGCATCGTCTGTGGACCTATTTGGGCGGTAAGCAAATTGGAGTGGGTCTAGGGTGTCAGGTAGGGTGGAGGTGATATGGTCCTTGACTAGTCTCTCAAAGCACTTCATGATGACGGAAGTGAGTGCTACGGGGCGGTAGTCGTTTAGCTCAGTTACCTTAGCTTTCTTGGGAACAGGAACAATGGTGGCCCTCTTGAAGCATGTGGGAACAGCAGACTGGTATAGGGATTGATTGAATATGTCCGTAAACACACCGGCCAGCTGGTCTGCGCATGCTCTGAGGGCGCGGCTGGGGATGCCGTCTGGGCCTGCAGCCTTGCGAGGGTTAACACGTTTAAATGTCTTACTCACCTCGGCTGCAGTGAAGGAGAGACCGCATGTTTCCGTTGCAGGCCGTGTTAGTGGCACTGTATTGTCCTCAAAGCGGGCAAAAAAGTTATTTAGTCTGCCTGGGAGCAAGACATCCTGGTCCGTGACTGGGCTGGATTTCATCTTGTAGTCCGTGATTGACTGTAGACCCTGCCACATGCCTCTTGTGTCTGAGCCATTGAATTGATATATTCCTGGCATGAGCAGCAGGGCGCTGAAATGTTGTGCGATTTTTAACAGAATGTTCGAAAAAGTAGGGGGTAGGAGTAACAGGTTAATATCTTGTCGTTTATATTATCCCTTTTCTAAACCTAACCCGAACCCAACGAGAGATGGAGAGAGAGAGATTTAACATCTTGTAGTTTATATCATCCCTTTTCTAAACCTAACCCAACGAGAGATGGAGAGAGAGAGATTTAACTTGTATTTTATATCATCCCTTTTCTAAACCTAACCCAACGAGAGATCGCGAGAGAGAGATTTAACATCTTGTAGTTTATATCATCCCTTTTCTAAACCTAACCCGAACCCAACGAGAGATGGAGAGAGAGATTTAACATCTTGTAGTTTATATCATCCCTTTTCTAAACCTAACCCGAACCCAACGAGAGATGGAGAGAGAGAGTTTACCATTTTATAGTTTAGTTAATCCCTTTCTAAACCTAACCCAACGAGAGATGGAGAGAGAGAGAGATTTAACATCTTGTAGTTTATATCATCCCTTTTCTAAACCTAACCCGAACCCTACGAGAGATGGAGAGAGAGAGATTTAACATCTTGTAGTTTATATCATCCCTTTTCTAAACCTAACCCAACGAGAGATGGAGAGAGAGAGATTTAACTTGTATTTTATATCATCCCTTTTCTAAACCTAACCCAACGAGAGATGGAGAGAGAGAGATTTAACATCTTGTAGTGTATATCATCCCTTTTCTAAACCTAACCCAAACCCAACGAGAGATGGAGAGAGAGAGAGCGAGATTTAACATCTTGTAGTTTATATCATCCCTTTTCTAAACCTAACCCAAACCCAACGAGAGATGGAGAGAGAGAGAGAGAGATTTAACATCTTGTAGTTTATATCATCCCTTTTCTAAACCTAACCCAAACCCAACGAGAGATGGAGAGAGAGAGAGAGATTTAACATCTTGTAGTTTATATCATCCCTTTTCTAAACCTAACCCGAACCCAATGAGAGATGGAGAGAGAGAGTTTACCATGTTATAGTTGATTTAATCCCTTTCTAACCCTAACCCAACGAGAGATGGAGAGAGAGATTTAACATCTTGTAGTTTATATCATTCCTTTTCTAAACCTGACCCAAACCCAACGAGAGATGGAGAGAGAGTTTACCATTTTATAGTTTAGTTAATCCCTTTCTAAACCTAACCCAACGAGAGATGGAGAGAGAGAGAGATTTAACATCTTGTAGTTTATATCATCCCTTTTCTAAACCTAACCCGAACCCAACGAGAGATGGAGAGAGAGAGATTTAACATCTTGTAGTTTATATCATCCCTTTTCTAAACCTAACCCAACGAGAGATGGAGAGAGAGAGATTTAACTTGTATTTTATATCATCCCTTTTCTAAACCTAACCCAACGAGAGATGGAGAGAGAGAGATTTAACATCTTGTAGTGTATATCATCCCTTTTCTAAACCTAACCCAAACCCAACGAGAGATGGAGAGAGAGAGAGCGAGATTTAACATCTTGTAGTTTATATCATCCCTTTTCTAAACCTAACCCAAACCCAACGAGAGATGGAGAGAGAGAGAGAGAGATTTAACATCTTGTAGTTTATATCATCCCTTTTCTAAACCTAACCCAAACCCAACGAGAGATGGAGAGAGAGAGAGAGATTTAACATCTTGTAGTTTATATCATCCCTTTTCTAAACCTAACCCGAACCCAATGAGAGATGGAGAGAGAGAGTTTACCATGTTATAGTTGATTTAATCCCTTTCTAACCCTAACCCAACGAGAGATGGAGAGAGAGATTTAACATCTTGTAGTTTATATCATTCCTTTTCTAAACCTGACCCAAACCCAACGAGAGATGGAGAGAGAGATTTAACATCTTGTAGTTTATATCATCCCTTTTCTAAACCTAACCCAACGAGAGATGGAGAGAGAGAGATTTAACATCTTGTAGTTTTTATCATCCCTTTCTAACCCTAACCCAACGAGAGATGGAGAGAGAGAGAGAGAGAGATTTAACATCTTGTAGTTTTTATCATCCCTTTCTAACCCTAAATCAATGAGAGATGGAGAGAGAGAGATGTAATATCTTGTCGTTTCTATCATCCCTTTTCTAAACCTAACCCAAACCCAACGAAAGATGGAGAGAGAGAGATTTAACATCTTGTACTTTATATCATCCCTTTTCTAAACCTAATCCAACGAGAGATGGAGAGAGAGAGAGATTTAACATCTTGTAGTTCATATCATCCCTTTTCTAAACCTAACCCAAACCCAACGAGAGATGGAGAGAGAGAGAGAGATTTAACATCTTGTAGTTTATATCATCCCTTTTCTAAACCTAACCCGAACCCAATGAGAGATGGAGAGAGAGAGTTTACCATTTTATAGTTTAGTTAATCCCTTTCTAACCCTAACCCAACGAGAGATGGAGAGAGAGATATTTAACATCTTGTAGTTTATATCATCCCTTATTTTGTGGTTTATCAGCCTTATAAAATCTCCGGACATCAGCCTTATAAAATCTCCGGACATCTCTAGACATCTCTAGACATCTCTGGATAGCTCTGGACATCTTTAGACATGTCTAGACATCTCTGGACATCTCTGGACATCTCGAGACATCTCTGGACATCTCTGGACATCTCTAGACATCTCTGGACATCTCTGGACATCTCTGGACAACTCTGGACATCTCTGGACATCTCTAGACATCTCTAGACATCTCTGGACATCTCTGGACATCTCTGGACATCTCTGGACAGCTCTAGACATCTCTGGACATCTCTGGACATCTCTGGACAACTCTGGACATCTCTGGACATCTCTAGACATCTCTAGACATCTCTGGACATCTCTGGATATCTCTGGACATCTCTAGACATCTCTGGACATCTCTGGACATCTCTGGACATCTCTGGACATCTGTAGACATCTGTAGACATCTGTAGACATCTCTGGACATCTCTGGACATCTCTAGACATCTCTAGACATCTCTAGACATCTCTGGACAGTTCTGGACATCTCTGGAGAGATCTAGACAGTTCTGGAGAGCTCTGGATCTGGAAGGCTAAAGGTGTGAGAGTGTGTTCGGCGCATGTGACAAATAACATTTGATTTGATTTGAAATGTTAAGAGCCTCACGTTTCACACTTTTAGAGTGAACAAAAATACATTAAATAAAGAATAATCATAAAAAGCTTTGGAGCTTAAATGACATTCTGGGAAAAATGCGAACTCGGCTCTATCATTCATTCAATCAGATGGCTCATTCATCACAAAACCAACTGATATTGCAACAACTTTAATAATTTTTTTATTGGCAAGATGAAGCAAACTTAGGTATGACATGCCAATAACAAATGCTGGCACTACATATCCAAGTATATTTGACCAAATTATGAAAGACAAGAATTGTCATTTTAAATTCCGTAAAGTTAGTGTGGAGGAGGCTTTTTTTTGTCTATCAACAATGACAAGCCACCGGGGTCTGACAACTTAAGCCTACTAGAATGTGTGTGCCCCCCGGCCTGGAGGGAAGCAAAAGTAATTCCTCTACCTAACAACAGTCATTATTAGCTTAAATAGCCAACCAATCAGCCTGCTGGGCTTCCGAGTGGCTCAGCATTCTAAGGCACTGCATCTCAGTGCAAGAAGCGTCACTACAGTCTCTGGTTTGAATCCAGGCTGTATCACATCCAAACTTAATTGGGAGTCCCATAGGGAGGCGCACAATTGGCCCAGGATCGTCCAGGTTTGGCCAGGGTAGGCCGTCATTGTAAATACGAATTCGTTCTTAACTGACTTGCCTAGAAACAAAAAAAGATGTCAAATAAAGTTACCAACCCTTAGTAAACCTTTGGAAAACATTGTGTTTGACCAGATGCAATGCCATTTTACAGTAAACAATTATTATTATTTCATCTTTATTTAACCAGGTAGGCTAGTTGAGAACACCTTTATTTAACCAGGTAGGCTAGTTGAGAACACCTTTATTTAACCAGGTAGGCTAGTTGAGAACAGGTTCTCATTTGCAACTGCGACCTGGCCAAGATAAAGCATAGCAGTGTGAACAGACAACACAGAGTTACACATGGAGTAAACAATTAACAAGTCAATAACACAGTAGAGAAAAAAAGGAGAGTCTATATACAATGTGTGCAAAAGGCATGAGGAGGTAGGTGAATAATTACAATATTGCAGATTAACACTGGAGTGATAAATGATCAGATGATCATGTACAGGTAGAGATATTGGTGTGCAAAAGAGCAGAAAAGTAAATAAATAAAAACTGTGGGGATGAGGTAGGTGAAAATGGGTAGGCTATTTACCAATAGATTACAGCTGCAGCGATCGGTTAGCTGCTCAGATAGCTGATGTTTGAAGTTGGTGAGGGAGATAAAAGTCTCCAACTTCAGCGATTTTTGCAATTCGTTCCAGTCACAGGCAGCAGAGTACTGGAACGAAAGGCGGTCGAATGAGGTGTTGGCTTTAGGGATGATCAATGAGATACACCTGCTGGAGCGTGTGCTACGGATGGGTGTTGCCATCGTGACCAGTGAGCTGAGATAAGGCGGAGCTTTGCCTAGCATGGCCTTGTAGATGACCAGGAGCCAGTGGGTCTGGCGACGAATATGTAAGGTTAGCTGCTCAGATAGCAGATGTTTAAAGTTGGTGGGGGAGATAAAAGTCTCCAACTTCAGCGATTTTTGCAATTCGTTCCAGTCACAGGCAGCAGAGAACTGGAAGGAAAGGCGGCCAAAGAGGTGTTGGCTTTAGGGATGATCAGTGAGATACACCTGCTGGAGCGCGTGCTACGGGTGGGTGTTGCCATCGTGACCAGTGAACTGAGATAAGGCAGAGCTTTACCTAGCATGGACTTGTAGATGACCTGGAGCCAGTGGGTCTGGCGACGAATATGTAGCGAGGACCAGCCGACTAGAGCATACAGGTCGCAGTGGTGGGTGGTATAAGGTGCTTTAGTAACAAAACGGATGGCACTGTGATAAACTGCATCCAGTTTGCTGTGTAGAGTATTGGAAGCTATTTTGTAGATGACATCGCCGAAGTCGAGGATCGGTAGGATAGTCAGTTTTACTAGGGTAAGTTTGGCGGCGTGAGTGAAGGAGGCTTTGTTGCGGAATGGAAAGCCGACTCTAGATTTGATTTTAGATTGGAGATGTTTGATATGAGTCTGGAAGGAGAGTTTACAGTCTAGCCAGACACCTAGGTACTTATAGATGTCCACATATTCTAGGTCGGAACCATCCAGGGTGGTGATGCTAGTCGGGCATGCGGGTGCAGGCAGCGAATGGTTGAAAAGCATACATTTGGTTTTACTAGCGTTTAAGAGCAGTTGGAGGCCACGGAAGGAGTGTTGTATGGCATTGAAGCTTGTTTGGGAGTTAGATAGCACAGTTTCCAAGGAAGGGCCAGAAGTATACAGAATGGTGTCGTCTGAACAGAGGTGAATCAGGGAATCGCCCGCAGCAAGAGCAACATCATTGATATATACAGAGAAAAGAGTCGGCCCGAGATTTGAACCCTGTGGCACCCCCATAGAGACTGCCAGAGGACTGGACAACATGCCCTCCGATTTGACACACTGAACTCTGTCTGCAAAGTCGTTGGTGAACCAGGCAAGGCAGTCATTAGAAAAACCGAGGCTACTGAGTCTGCCGATAAGAATATAGTGATTGACAGAGTCGAAATCCTTGGCCAGGTCGATGAAGACGGCTGCACAGTACTGTCTTTTATCGATGGCGTTTATGATATCGTTTAGTACCTTGAGCGTGGCTGAGGTGCACCCGTGACCGGCTCGGAAACCAGATTGCACAGCGGAGATGGTATGGTGGGATTCGAGATATTCACTGATATGTTAGATTGACTTTGCTTTCGAAGACCTTAGATAGGTGGGATTCAAGATGGTCAGTGATCTGTTTGTTGACTAGGCTTGACAGCACTCTCAACAAGGCAGATCCTAGAGGCTCTAGTTTCTACCTTCTTAACAACACTATCAACAAGGCAGGTCCTAGAGGCCCTGGTTTCTACATTCTTAACAGCACTGTCAACAAGGCAGGTCCTGGAGTCCCTAGTTTTGTTGCACCTGGACTACTGTTCAGGCGTGAGGTCAGGTGCCACAAAAAGAGACTTAGGAAAATTACAGCACGGCAGCACGGCTGGCCCTTGGATATACACAGAGAGCTAACATTAATAATATACATGTCAATATCACCTGGCTCAAAGTGGAGGAGAGACTGACTATGTTGAATGCACCAAGCTGTCTGTGTGAACTACTGGCACACAGCTCGGACACCATGCTTACTCCACAATACATGCCACAGGTCTCTTCAGTCCCCAAGTGCAGAACAGACTATGGGAGGCATACAGTACTACATAGAGCCTTGACTACATGGAACTCTATTCCACATCAAGTTACTCATGCAAGCAGTAAAATTAGTTTCAAAAAACGTACATAAAAAAACACCTTATGCTAGGCTACCCTGGCGGCAGGGTAGCCTGGTGGTTAGAGCATTGGACTGCAAGTTTAAATCCCCGAGCTGACAAGGTACAAATCTGTTGTTCTGCCCCTGAACAGGCAGTTAACCCACTGTTCCTAGGCCGTCATTAAAAATAAGAATGTGTTCTTAACTGACTTGCCTAGTTAAATAAAGGTAAAATAAAAAATAAAAATGAAACAGAGGGGACTGTGAAGCAACACAAAAAATATACACGTGCATACAGCGGCAGGTAGTCTAGTGGTTAGAGTGTAGAGGTGGCAGGTAGTCTAGTGGTTAGAGTGTAGAGGTGGCAGGTAGTCTAGTGGTTAGAGTGTAGAGGTGGCAGGTAGTCTAGTGGTTAGAGTGTAGAGGTGGTAGGTAGTCTAGTGGTTAGAGTGTAGAGGAGGCAGGTAGCCTAGTGGTTAGAGTGTAGAGGTGGTAGGGTAGCCTAGTGGTTAGAGTGTAGAGGAGGCAGGTAGCCTAGTGGTTAGAGTGTAGAGGTGGTAGGTAGTCTAGTGGTTAGAGTGTAGAGGTGGCAGGTAGTCTAGTGGTTAGAGTGTAGAGGTGGCAGGTAGTCTAGTGGTTAGAGTGTAGAGGTGGCAGGTAGTCTAGTGGTTAGAGTGTAGAGGAGGCAGGTAGCCTAGTGGTTAGAGTGTAGAGGTGGTAGGTAGTCTAGTGGTTAGAGTGTAGAGGTGGCAGGTAGCCTAGTGGTTGGAGTGTAGAGGTGGCAGGTAGTCTAGTGGTTAGAGAGTAGAGGTGGTAGGTAGTCTAATGGTGGAACAAACTCCCTCACGACGCCAGGACAGCGGAGTCAATCACCACCTTCCGGAGACACCTGAAACCCCACCTCTTTAAGGAATACCTATGATAGGATAAGTATTCCCTCTCACCCCCCCCCCCTTTAAGATTTAGATGGACTATTGTAAAGTGACTGTTCCACTGGATGTCATAAGGTGAATGCACCAATTTGTAAGTCGCTCTGGATAAGAGCGTCTGCTAAATGACTTAAATGTAAATGTAAATGTCTAGTGGTTAGAGTGTAGAGGTGGCAGGTAGTCTAGTGGTTAGAGTGTAGAGGTGGTAGGTAGTCTAGTGGTTAGAGTGTAGAGGTGGTAGGTAGTCTAGTGGTTAGAGTGTAGAGGTGGTAGGGTAACCTAGTGGTTAGAGTGTAGAGGTGGTAGGTAGTCTAGTGGTTAGAGTGTAGAGGTGGTAGGTAGTCTAGTGGTTAGAGTGTAGAGGTGGTAGGTAGTCTAGTGGTTAGAGTGTAGAGGTGGCAGGTAGTCTAGTGGTTAGAGTGTAGAGGTGGCAGGTAGTCTAGTGGTTAGAGTGTAGAGGTGGCAGGTAGTCTAGTGGTTAGAGTGTAGAGGTGGCAGGTAGTCTAGTGGTTAGAGTGTAGA